>NC_092156.1:48064288-48091788 GCF_045791955.1 Oncorhynchus clarkii lewisi | reverse complement strand
GCTCTCTCTCTCTCTCTCTCTCTCTCTCCCTCTCCCCTTGCTCTCTCTCTCTCTCTCTCTCTCTCTCTCTCCCCTTGCTCTCTCTCTCTCTCTCTCCTCTCTCTCTCTCTCTCTCTCTCTCTCTCTCTCTCTCTCTCTCTCTCCACTCCCTTCCTCTCTCCCTCTCCCCTCTCTCTCTCTCCACTCCCTCCCCCCCCCCCCTCTCTCTCTCTCTCTCGCTCTCTTTCTCTCTCCTGCTGCTGTGAAGATAATGAGACAATGACGCTCCAGTGTTCTTGTAAGCCCCTGTAAACAAGACCCGAGACAAGTTCAAAGGATTTGTTAAATTATTGACATTTAATTGGAGGTGCTTTTGTGCGGCACTCTGAAATGCTATTCCCTGTCTCTCGGTCGCCATGGCAGCTAATGAACGCAACAGCTATTCACCCTGTCAGTATGTGACGCAGGACCCCAGAGTTCCTCCCAATACTTTCATTTTGTCACACAAGTGCCCCTGGACACAGATGAAACAGGCAGGCATTTTTCAACCCAGGAAATGATACCAAAAGAGAATAAGAATCTGAGTGTTGCTGGTGAAGTGTTGTGTGAGCAGGAGGGGAAGGAAAGGACACGGAGGAGTTCACACATATTTGAGGTCATTTTTTCCCCGAGGCCCTTTTGAGAGTCAGATTCGAAATTGTGTGTGTTGTTTGTTTTTTTGAGAATTTGCCTGTGTCTGTCTCAGATGCACATATGTGTTTGCGTTGTTGAGTAACACTTTATATGGATTGTCCATCTGCAGATGCTCCGCAAGCTATCAGTAGCATTTCAACTAACTATCTACTAACCCTAGCCCTAACCCTAACCTCAACGCTTATCCTGAGCTTAAACTTAACCCTTAACCCGTACCCTTATTCTAAAACCTAACCCTCACTGTATCCGTAGCAAGCAGTTGCTTATCAACAGATAGTTTGTTGACAGTATGTCCATCTGTAGAGCATCTGTAGATGGAAAATCTGGACTATCCAAATAATGTGTGATCATTGGTTGGTGATGAACCAAATGTAGCTGCTGCAGAGTGAGAGAGTGAGAGAGAGAGAGAGAGAGAGAGTGAGAGAGAGTGAGAGAGGGAAATAGAGAGAACATAGAGAGAGAGTGAGCGAGAGAGAAAGAGAGAGAGTTTTTCAGGTGTGAGGAGAAAGTCACTTTTCCACCTGGCTAATAGCTCTGCAGCTGTCCTCCAGTGGTCCCTATGGAGCTGTCCGAGGCAGGCCATTTAGCACTCGACACACACACACGCACGCACACACGCACACACACACACACATGCTCACACACACACGTGCACACACACACGCACACATACACACACGCTCACACACACACACGCTCACACACACACACGCTCACACACACACACACACACACACACACACACACACACACACACACACACGTGCACACACACACACACACACACACGCTCACACACACACACGCACATGCACACACACACACACACAGTACTAGACCAGTGTTCGGGCACATGCAGAACATGTATAGCTTGTCTCCTCTACATATCCTCCCCTCTCCCTCTCTGTCTGGTCACGCTCCCCTGTGTGCCCACCCTGACCTTGCGGCTAGCACTCAGGGGTCGCGCTGCTGTGCTAACGCATGCGATAATGCTGTTTACATAGACTTTAAGTGGGGTGACATTACAACCCAGGCGAGTGTCTCTGCACCTCCATGTCAGAGAAAAGAGCTCATTTCCATAAGCCCGGGCTATGCTTAAAAAAAGAGAAAAAAAAGCCTTGCTCATTTATGTGCTGAATAGTAATTGAATTGCTGCTGCTGTTTCAGGTGAGACTGCGGATGCGAAGGGCAGAGGAGGAGGAGGGGGGGAGGAGAGACAAGAGGGCAGGGATGGAACCTGACATTATCAATTACTTTGCAGTATTTCTACTGCCAAGACTCAACACTGATATGACATCTTCCAACTCCACAAGCCAGTGCTGAAACAAATCACTAGCCCGGGAACACTGGTTAACACGCTAGACCCTGTTTTGTCATCGATAGCATTTTACACTGTAAACTATTTAACTGTACACAGTGAAGTGGTTTCACAGCCGCCCCATGTACAGTGATCCCAGCACTTTATGGCACACTCCACAGTAGTAGAGCCTCATTGTAAAGTTAAAGAGGAGATGAAACAGTCAGCAGCAAACGCACAAGAATACAAAACACTTCAATCTAAGAAAATATTATGGAGAGAGGCACCCTCAATATAACTTTATGGGTGAGGTTAAACATTAGGTGAGGTTTGTATGGGCAGCCAGTAGATATCCCACTGCTAGAGGGAGAGGAGAGAGTGATAATAATAATTAGAAACAGCCAGGAGGCTTGGGCCTGGGCCCTCATTACATCTAGTTCTGCCCAGCTGCACTGGGCCGGGCTGGGGTAGTAACTCTTACTGTAGCTACATGTGGAAGTACTCCGGAGCTCGTTCCGGGCTTCCCTCTGTTTAAAATTTACTTCACCCCCCCCCCCCCCCCCCGTATGATTGATTGTTTTCTACTGCACCAACTATATTTTAATTGATGAAAGCGTTTGAGAGATTAGCGGGCAGGACAGAGACAGTTAGGACGTCAACACGTGGTGTTGGGAGACTTGAGCCTACAGAAAAGGCCCTGGTTCTCGTCTCCGCGACTCTTTCCCTTCGTCAGTTGCAACTGAAGTTTTGAGCCGTCAAGAAAAAGTAAAGAAAGTGTTATAGGGGGCCACGGCTGAATTGCCATCACTATCTCTCCCTCGATGTCTTGCTGCTAATTTGGCGTTTCGAAGATCCTAAAGCCTTTTCAAGCACTGGGTTTTCAGGAACCCAGTTTACACCCGAGGCGTCTCGATGATCTTTGTGACTGATTGATCTGCTTTCTTCTTCGTTTTTTTTTTCTTCTTCAAAGAAAGGCACCCTTTTGAGTGATGCCAGGAGATTGAGCTAATGATAAGATATTCCGCTAATTGCTATGAAATTAGACTTTGCCATCCAGGCTGTAATTACTTGTGCCGTGCTTTGTGTTCAGGGATAGTTGAGCGCCGCTCCCCTGCGCTGCTGTAACGCCATCCTGTCAGGGCAGGAAGCTAGGGCTCGGTCGGTCACGTTTTCACTTGGGCTTCAGTATTGCTGAAGATGCAGTTTGTCCCCCCCCTCCCCCCCCTCGGTGTTGTTGTTGCGGGGCCGTTTATCGGATTGCGAGTCTCCTCTGCCCGAGGAGAGTGGAGTGGCTCGGCCGGCCGGTGAGGGAGTGCCCTTGCGGGGACAGCAGCGGAGCGCCACATCACATCGCACCGATCAATTCTGCATCATTTGCATTACAGTGCGCCGTTAAGTACAGATGTGGACATCGATTGGCATGCACAAATGCATTCCAAAGCAGCAGGCGTGGGGAAATATGCCGGGTGGGGTGGAAGGGATAGGGAGAGCTCAGTGGGTGGAGGCCACCAGGGCAAAGGGGTGCACGGAGAGGGGGGGCCCAGATTTGCTGTGCTGGCTGGCCAATATCAGCTCACTACACTGAGCTTTTAATTAAAGACCTGTTTTTATATGACCCCTAGTTACATCAAACGCATATCTCTGAAGCGTTACTAATAATAAGCGCTTTGTTGTAGCTGACTACATCCAATTTCCAATTTATATTTACAGTATAATGTCCATGTTTTTTTTGTTTTTTTATGAATTCAATTTGTTTGACATTATTTTAGCGTTGAGCACATAGTAACAAAGTGTTTAGATCCCCCCCCCCTTTTTTGTTCCTATAAATGTATATTCCATTTCCATTTTGTCTCTTTCTTTTTGTGTTCTTAAACCATTATGAACGTGTGACCGTAATCGAAAAAATGGATTCAGTCATTCTTCAGTCTCCGGTGCCAAATGTAAACGCTTAGCCCGACATGGACTTGGCGGGTCTGTCTGTCTGTCTGTCCATGGACATGGGTCCTCAGTGGAGGCTGATTTGACAGGCAGGTAGGAGGCCGAGCACACAGAATATTTCAGGGACGCCGTCAGGAAACAGCGGATCGATACAGCCAGAGATAACAGCTCTTTCAGAGAGAGGAGCTTCATTGACGCAGAGACGAGCTCAAGACGGGAAGACACACAGCGCTCAGACAGACATGGCCACCCCCCCACCCCCCTCCCCTGGGCATGCCTGGTCAAACACACTCCAAAGGGTTGGATTAAAGGCGGGGTCACCGAGATACACTTCTGGCCCGCAGGGTTACAGGCTCGTTCTGCAGGCTTTAACGGTGCTAACCATCATAATTGATTATTTTCATTTGAAATGGGGATAGACAGTCCCCTTCTTCGTGGGTTCGTCTTTCAGCCGGGTTGGAGATGGAGAGGATAGTGAGGGACAGCAGGCAGCAGACCCTGAGTGTTTGACCAGCAACGTGCAGGTGATCCACTACTAGTTATGAAGCACGGCTTGACCACAGGCAGATCTGGCCCTTTACCACAGTGGTTCAGCGGTATACATTTTGAAAACGTAATAACTCTTTCTTTGGTTATCTTCAGACGGGTAAAAAATATGCTCCTTTATGTTCATGAGGATCTACTATATCTAGGTTAACTCCTCAACAAAAATCCGGCCAAAACCAGTTCACTAAACTGCAGATCGTTCTTTTAAACTACCCGATACACTTTTTCCCCTTTTGATTCCACTGTGTGAAGCTGGGAAACTTTGTATCAGTATCAGCTGAAAAATAGTTTCCTCATCTTTAACACGCACACCTCTCTCTCTCTCTCTCTCAAAGTCATAACCTTGGCAGTCCCTCGTTCAGCCCCCTCCCTTTCTCCCCTTCCTCCTCTCCCTCCATCCTTCTCTATCTCTCTCCCCCATTGTTTCGGGACATCAAATGCACCTCCGCATGCACACGGTGCGCCTCACAATGGCCTCCTGACAGCTCCGGTGGACATTAAAGGTTCCCGTTGACAGACCAGAGGGGAGAAGGGAGAGGCGGTCCTTACAAGATCTGTTGCCTGGGCTAATGAAAAAGATTTATTAATGTTTTTAAAAGTCGGCATTAGCACTATCTGGAATATTAATGGCCAGGATCACGTTTCAGATCTTTTCATGGCTCTCTCTCTCCGAGGTGTGATTTATTTATTTATGACGCGCGTTTTGTTAAACGAATGCTCCCTGTCAAGGGATTGGTGCTTGGTTGAGATGCCCCCCAGCCCTGCCTCTAACACGAGCCTGTGTGCTGCTTCCTGCTCTGACTCCCTCATAGCTTCATCAGCTACCCAAGGGCCTACAATAAAAAATAAAGAGCGGATGCAGTAGAAGTCAGGCTCAGTAGCACACCAACAGAATCTAATGTACTACACTAAACCTTGTTTTTTATTAGTGTATATGATATATTGGGAAAGGATAGCTTGTCTTTGTGTGTTTGGGAGAGACCGGACGCCCTTTCATGTCTTTGTGCTCTTCTGGCTGGCTAGTGTCAGCTGGATGCCCCTATGCCTCCCATAAAGACGGCGCTGACAATACTGCAGTGATTAGAGGCTGCTCTCTTTCCCCGGTAAAAATAGACCTGTTATTGTTATCACCATGAGGGCAGTCCTGTGTGTGTGCGTGTGCGTGTGTGTGTGTGTGTGTGTCTGTCTGTCTGTCTGTCTGTCTGTCTGTCTGTCTGTCTGTCTGTCGGTGTATTTGTGATGTGTGTGTGTAATTGTGTGTGTGTGTATGTCTATCTGTGTCTGTGTGTTTGTGTATTTGTGGTGTGTGTGTCTATTGTGTGTGTGTGTGTGTGTGTGTGTGTGTGTGTGTGTGTGTTTGCACATGTTCATATATGTAAATACAGTTGTACGTATGTACAGTTGTTCATATATGTAAATACAGTTGTACGTATGTACAGTATGTACAGTTGTTGATACATGTACAGTTGTGTAACTGTACTCACTGTATGTTCTTCTCCAAAGCTGTTCTGCTCTGTGATCTGCATTTAACAAGTTATTTTTCATCTTTCATTGTCAGTTACTTTTAACCCCCCCCCCCCCACCAACACTTTACATTCCTTCCCCATGCAACCCAGCTTGTTTCCTGATATTGCACATTGTTTGGGAACTTCAAAAGGCTCCATTTACAACATGGGTCCATTTAAGACTGTAAAGGAATCTATATCGTATGGTCTGAATTACCCCCCCCCCCCCCCCCCCTCCTTAAGTACTCGCATGGGAAGAAACAGCGTTTGGATCTTGATATTCTTCAACTACGTCGAACGATAGGATTAACTTCCCATCCAAAGGTATATACAATTGATATACATTTATAGAACCCGATTCCAATTCCCCCCTGCGATCTAAACCATCCAGTGGGGTTGAGGAGGCCTGGGTCTTTAGGCTGTTAGCTGGGTGAAAGGGGAGGGATCTGCCCCCAATGTGTTTAACCTTGGCAGAGGGCTGACAGGGAGGCCAAACAGGGGGGGGGGTGTCAACACTGAGCTGAGCGGCCCGGAGTGGACCACTGTGCTGTAGATGGGTGTGGGTGAAGGAGTTAATGCAGGAGCAAGCGACATGGCTCTCTCTCTAAGCCCCTGAATCCCCCTGAGACCTCCCCCTGCTCAGCAGCCCTCAAAACCCCCCGGCTCCTCCTCCTCCACAACACTACGGATGGATGTAATGAGGACATTATGTGGCAGATGTAGCTGTGTGTACAGTTTTTTTAGTTTTTTTTTGTTGCTGCTGCATGTGTACTAGTCTGTGAGTGTTGTTTTATGTGGCTGTTAAATGTGCCTCCACAATGCTTGTTTATGAATGTGCCGGAACAAAGGCCTCAGATTCTCCAGCACAGTTTCTATCACCCGCTAGCTAGCCTTAGTATCAAAGCTGCTTGTTCGTGGCCCTCGGGGGCCTCCTCTGTGTTTTTCCACATCTCTCTCGGGCCTCCTGGGGCTCCGGAGCTGTTGTAATTGGAGAACATGCTTATTCGGGAAAGGGCCACTATTAGGCTAATTGCAAACTGCTTGGCGAGAGGACTTTTATACCTACGTCAAAATAAAAGCGCCGGGTCTTTTGATGGTACCAAATCGGCTCCTACAGTTTACCATTGTTTTTTTCTTCCTCTTCCCTGCATCAAATTAAAGAGGATCTAGGTTGTGAAATAAAATGACCGTAAGTCAGAAGCTGACAAACAGACACACTGGAGGAGGAGTTGTGTTTAGCACTATCAAAGGTGTAGTGATGCTGTAAAGGAGAAACTGTGTACGTGCGTAGGGGTGACCCACAGACCTGTGACCCGATAAAAGCAGGCTGTGTATGTGTCTCCAGGGACAGAGGTTCCACTCAGCTCAGTGACCTTCACCTTGTTGTCCTCTAACTCTCCCTCCATCCTCCACCCTTCTGCACTCTCCCTCCTCCACTCTCCCTCCATCCTCCACCCTTCTGCACTCTCCCTCCTCCACTCTCCAGCCATCCTCCACCCTTTTCCACTCTCCCTCCACCTTCCTCCACTTTCCCTCCACTCTCCTCCTCCTCCACTCTCCCTCCACCCTCCTCCTCCTCCTCCACTCTCCCTCCACATTCCTCCACTTTCCCTCCACCCTCCTCCTCTTCCACTCTCCCTCCACCCTTCCTCCTCTTCCACTCTCCCTCCACCCTCCTCCTCCACTCTCCATCCACCTTCCTCCTCCTCCTCCACTCTCCCTCCATCCTCCTCCTCCTCCACTCTCCAGCCACCCTCCTCCTCCTCCTCCACTCTCCCTCCACTCTCCTCTTCCTCCACTCTTCCTCCACTCTTCTTCTCCTCCACTCTCCCTCCACCCTTCTCTACACCCCCTCCACTCTCCTCCTAATCCACTCTCTCTCCACCCTCCTCCTCCACTCTCCCTCCACTCTCCTCCTCCACTCTCCCTCCACTCTTCTTCTCCTCCACTCTCCATCCACCCTCCTCCAATCTCCCTCCACTCTCCTCCCCCTCCACTCTCCCTCCACCCTCCCCCACCTCCACACTCCCCCCTCCTCCTCCTCCTCCTCTCTCCCTCCTCCTCCTTCACTCTCCCTCCTCCTCCTTCACTCTCCCTCTATCCTCCATCCTCCTCCTCATCCACTCTCCCTCAACCCTCCTCCTCCTCCATTCTCCCTACATCCTCCACCTTCCACCCTCCTCCATTCTCCCTCCACCCTCCTCCTCCCCCTCCTCCACTCTCCCTCCACCCTCCTCTCTCCCTCCTCCTCCACTCTCCCTCCACCCTCCTCCTCTTCTCTCTATCCCTCCACTCTCCTCTTCCTCCACTCTTCCTCCACTCTTCTTCTCCTCCACTCTCCTTCCACCCTTCTCTACTCTCCCTCCACTCTCATCCTCCACTCTCCCTCCACTCTTCTCCTCCACTCTCCCTCCACTCTTCTTCTCCTCCACTCTCCATGCACCCTCCTCCACTCTCCCTCCACTCTCCTCCCCCTCCACTCTCCCTCCACCCTCCCCCACCTCCACACTCCCCCCTCCTCCTCCTCCTCCTCTCTCCCTCCTCCTACTCCACTCTCCCTCCTCCTCCTTCACTCTCCCTCTATCCTCCACCCTCCTCCTCCTCCACTCTCCCTCAACCCTCCTCCTCCTCCATTCTCCCTCCATCCTCCACCTTCCACCCTCCTCCATTCTCCCTCCACCCTCTTCCTCCCCCTCCTCCACTCTCCCTCCACACTCCTCTCTCCCTCCTCCTCCAATCTCCCTCCACCCTCCTCCTCCTCCACTCTCCTCCACCCTCCTCCTCCACTCTCCCTCCACCCTCCTCCTCTTCTCTCCCTCCCTCCACTCTCCTCTTCCTCCACTCTTCCTCCACTCTTCTTCTCCTCCACTCTCTTTTCACCCTTCTCTACTCTCCCTCCACTCTCCTCCTCCACTCTCCCTCCACTCTTCTCCTCCACTCTCCCTCCACTCTTCTTCTCCTCCACTCTCCATGCACCCTCCTCCACTCTCCCTCCACTCTCCTCCCCCTCCACCCTCCCCCTCCTCCACTCTCCCTCCTCCTCCATTCTCCCTCCTCCTCCCCCTTCTCCACACCCCCCCCCTCTTCCTACTCCTCCTCCTTCACTCTCCCTCCTCCTCCTTCAATCTCCCTCTATCCTCCACCCTCCTCCTCCTCCATTCTCCCTCCTTCCTCCTCCCTCCACCCTCCTCCATTCTCCCTCCACCCTCCTCCTCCCCCTCCTCCACTCTCCCTCCACCCTCCTCCTCCTCCTCCACTCTCCCTCCACCATCCTCCTCCTCCACTCTTCTCCACCCTCCTCCTCCACTCTCCCTCCACCCTCCTCCTCCACTCTCCCTCCACCCTCCTCCTCTCTCCCTCCTCCTCCACTCTCCTCCACCCTCCTCCTCCTCCTCCACTCTCCCTCCACCGTCCTCCTCCTCCTCCACTCTCCCTCCATCCTCCACCCTCCTCCACATGACCCACTCAGACATCATAATGGAGCTGCTCTCAGCCAGAGGACGTGTCATTTAGCATGTAAAACAGAGATATTCCATGATCCTACACTGATGTGAGAGATCAATGCAGTATCAGGACATGGAATGGGTATCCTATGAAGAAGTAAGTGTTGCTTAATCGAGGGCGAGATAAGAAAGTGGCTCATCTCCTCTATTATAATGCTTCATGTTTTATAACCTACGAAATGACACTGTAATATATCTCATCATTGAACATGATATGGGAAGATATCAACTCAATTCTAATTCTAAGCCTGAATTGAGCATTCACTCAATTATTTACAGCATCACTTATATTTGTCCTTTATTCTGTAAATGTTTAGGTTCCCCAGTCTTGGCTAGAGACCCTCTGAGTTGTGTATTAATAATGTGTAATATTACTCTGTACACAAGATGAGGGCAATTTGCAACTAATTGCTGATACCTAGCCGATGCACATGTCACACATCTCTAATTTAAGCCACCACAATCGTAGGCCCTATTGACTTGATTGTGTGACTTGTGAACCATGACAAACAATCCAATGGCCATGTCTCCTGGAGCGCGTGTTCCTGCGTGCACTCTTTAAATCTGTTGGCCAAACACGTTAGCGAGTGTCCGAGCGTGGCTAATGAATGTTTATGGCCTAGCAGGACGCGCAGGCAACGACAGGAAATTGATCAGATGAATATCACCATGGTTACCTAAGTGGGAGAGGGGGGGGGGGGGGGGGTTGAGTGACTTTATTTATGTAAACTGAGGAGGGCTAGAATCCTATTGGCACACTGCTAATATACTGTATGAATGAATCTATGATCGCAGCGATGTACTGTACATTGTAAGGTTCACTTTTTTTTGCTTGAAATTGGGACCCTTTGGAATGATGTCGCGTAGTAATGTGTAATGGGTTAATGTTGTCAATTTCTCTCGTGGACAGACTTTTTAAACGCAAGATTCTAGTTCTGGGTTAGCCGAGATTAACCATACAGTACATTTCACTTTCCTCGTGCACATTATGTGGACTATGTAACTAAGATCCAGTCTAGGATCCACATTAATGTCATAAATCCAGTACGGAGATCATAGCTCCGTGTTAATAGCCATGCATGGCAACTGTAGTTGCTGCAGGAATAGCAAGGAGGATGTGGTGACACATAGAAATGGAGACGTTTGACATGAGAGAGAGACTGTTCCAGCCGGGGCTCACTAATCTGCCTCTGAGTGGCTCCTGAAACAGGCACCAGCTCACCCTTTGTTGTCATAGCACTGTTTCCCAAAACATATGGAGGAAAATGGGAGTCAATACTAGAGGCATGATGGGTAAAGGCCTGAGGACTGAGAAGAGGATTCATCAGCAGCACCATGTTGTGGATTAATGATTTATGAGCTGTCTACCTGACAGCATGCCATATCAGCAGGCTGCCATCCCCCCTGTAACAGTCTGTCTATTCTGCCTGCTTCCTTATTATGTGGCACATGATGATGGCCACTCCATAACCCACCCAGATGGCTAGTTGTACGCTCAGAACAATAGGTATTTTTCTCTGCTAGGTGGTGTTTTTTTCCTAGCTGTACAGTTAGTATCTGTGTTGCTAGATCCCTCTG
The DNA here is from genome assembly GCF_045791955.1 of Oncorhynchus clarkii lewisi. Taxonomy (NCBI): domain Eukaryota; kingdom Metazoa; phylum Chordata; class Actinopteri; order Salmoniformes; family Salmonidae; genus Oncorhynchus; species Oncorhynchus clarkii. Next base: position 48,080,749 of record NC_092156.1, on the reverse strand, counting down.
TCCTCTGCTAGTCCCTATCTCTGGGGAGCGGATGGGCCTTTGATGCAAATCACCATTTCCCCCCAGCACCTCTCAAAATGGTGTGTAAGCTGTTAGAGGAATCAAAAGCATTTAATCAACTCAGGCTGTTGCAATTTGTTTGAAACAGTATGGGGTCAGAGTGACCCTGAGACCTCGCCAATGCATTGCGATTACAAATATGGGGTAGGGGATTCATTTAGGTATTTAGCTATTGCCTGAATGCAAATTTGTACGCATGAAGCGTCCCTTGGAATTGCAAAAACGCAGGGGCAGTGGCGTTTGAATAACTCAATAACTTAACGAGGGGTGTCAATCGGGCGAATGAGTCTTAGCCCCCTCAACCCGTAACCATTGACCTCCTGCCTTGTAAACAGTGGCAAATCCTGCCCCCTTGGCCCCTGGCTTGTGCTCTCCAGGTCGCAGTGCATCAGATATTCCACATTCTAATCCCATGCTAATCTGGCAATTTATTCATTACAGGTTTGCCACCAGCACAGGAGGAATGGAGAGGGAAAGGAGTGGGGGGGGGGGGGGGGGGGGGTGATGCGCATTCGTAATCTGTCTAACCTTGGTCAGTGAAGTGTCCCCCCCCCTGGCATACTGTGAATGGTGTCTCTGTTTCAGTTCTGTGGATGGGCCAATCTGTCAGGTTCCTTGTTTCCACAGGTGGGGTAGGGTGTGGAGGTGAGGCGGGAGTTGGGGAGGTGGGGGGTAGGGTATGGTATGGTGGGGCTTGGTTAGTCCCTAGGTCTGGGGGGTTTCACACACTACACCCTGTGGAGATCAAAGCCCAGCCTGTCAGCATTCAGACTACAAATATCTCACTCTTCTAGTGGGGACTATGTCCCTAAAGTTCAGCTGTAGTTTGAAATCCCGACAGACTGTCTTTCCTTGCAAGTCCATATGTTGTTTTATTGAAACAGCTTTGTTTTCATGTCTTGTTATTCATCCGGTTGCAGAACATGCTCCCTGTGCAGAGCAGACCACACTGGGAAAAAATAAATCCTCACACTCACGGACATATTTTCTCATGGGAACTTCAGACACATATTATCTGTAATAATCTTGTGTTCACAAAAAAAAAACATGAGGGCAAAAAAGCAAAACAACACAGATGGGTGATACAATTTTGTTAGAAGCCCTGACATGGAGAGGACTGTGGCTGTTCAGTGAGGAAGCTCTGACTTGGAGAGGACTGTGGCTGTTCAGTGAGGAAGCCCTGACTTGGAGAGGACTGTGGCTGTTCAGTGAGGAAGCCCTGACTTGGAGAGGACTGTGGCTGTTCAGTGAGGAAGCCCTGACTTGGAGAGGACTGTGGCTGTTCAGTGAGGAAGCCCTGACTTGGAGAGGACTGTGGCTGTTCAGTGAGGAAGCCCTGACTTGGAGAGGACTGTGGCCGTTCAGTGAGGAAGCCCTGACTTGGAGAGGACTGTGGCTGTTCAGTGAGGAAGCCCTGACTTGGAGAGGACTGTGGCTGTTCAGTGAGGAAGCCCTGACTTGGAGAGGACTGTGGCTGTTCAATGAGGAAGCCCTGACTTGGAGAGGACTGTGGCTGTTCAGTGAGGAAGCCCTGACTTGGAGAGGACTGTGGCTGTTCAGTGAGGAAGCCCCGACTTGGAGAGGACTGTGGCTGTTCAGTGAGGAAACCCTGACTTGGAGAGGACTGTAGCTGTTCAGTGAGGAATTGAGTCTGTTTGTAGGTACAAGAGCCACTGGCCCTCAGTGTTTACATCTTCCCATGACATTTTCTCTCCAACACTGTTTTGAAACAGATTACAGTGCAGGATATTAAATAAATAAGAGTAAGTCACCCCCCCCCCCCCCCCACACACTCCTCCATTTTGAACTGAGTGACAGTAATCCTCCGCAAGACGCTGAGAGTCGGAGGGTTTGTTGCCATTTACGGAATCCTGTTCTGCCGCCCTCCGAACAGTTCAGCAGACAGGTTGATAATGTCAGGGAATTTAATCCTCGCCGCTGAGTGCCAGCACCCACCATTGTCTGAAGGCAAACTCGCAATCCTCCGTGTCAGATGGAATCCCCTTTCCCCCTGCTTCATCCTCCCAGCGGCCCCCACAAAGACGAGGGCGGAGGGGACGCGCGACAAAAAAAAGGAAGGGGGAAAAAAAAGATTGCTGTCAGCTTTGGCGCTCTGAGTGGCAGAATTACGGGAAGCAGATCTAATTTAATTGAGTGGGATCTGAACCTTGAGACTGGAGAGAAAGAGAGAGGGAGATAGAGATGGAAAAAGAGGAGCGGGAGAGAGAAGCAAGGGGAGATAGTGGTTAACGTCTAAACAGTGTTTTCCCTGTGATATTAACCTATTTAAAGCCTATTAGTAGATATTTAGATGTAGTGTAGCGTGGATGTGCGTGTGTGTGTGTGGGGGGGGGGGGGGGGGGGGGGGGTGTACAGACTAATGAGAACAGACTGTGGTGTAGCAGTGACTTTCAGATGGGAGCACGGTCGTTAACCTCATATTACGGTTTATTCTACAGTTGAACTGATAAAGAACATCTATCTTCTCCTTCTCATTTTCTAAAGCTTGTGTTTTTCACACAGACGAGTGGACATCGCTCTTCCTGCTTGACCTCTGACTGGGGGCCCCCCTAAGTTCAGAGGGACAGTGATGACACTTTGTGTCCCATCCTGTCTGTTCTGAATGACTTGCAATTGCAAGGGCCACTTTCTCCCTTTAGTGTGAAATGCGGCGGCCAGAGAAGGGGCAGAAATGGCACATTGAAGACACAATCTTCTCTGTAATCCCAAACATCTTTCAGGGCCCTGCCCATGTTTGTGTGTGTTTGTGTGTGCACTTTCTGACGCAGTTCAAACCACCCCAATTCCGACCCTCCACGACACGAACACAGATAAGAAGTCGTCCCAAGCTGTCAGACAGGTGCGGCTCACATTTGGGAGGGCGGACACTGTCCTCAGCTCTGTGCCACATGTAGCCTGTCAAGGCTCACCCTGAAAACAGGCACTCAAAGGCAGGCCACAGTTTATCAGGCCTTGGCTATTTATAAAGTAGCCACATAGTGCCATATCTCTGTCATGCTGTCAGCTAATGACAGTCTGCTCTGTTTAAAGCAGGCGGTCACAGGCTAAACTCTGTCAATATGGACTCACAAAGGAAGAGACTGGGAACGGCAGCGAGAGGGAGAAAAGGAGAGGGCCACGTTGAAGCGAGATGAAAAGAGGAGGTGGGCCGAGAGAGGGAGGGAGGGGAGAGTGGCGGAGGGAGGATGAAAGGGGGAAGTGAGCTGGAAAAGAAGTGTTGAGGGAGGCTATTAATACGAGATGAAAGTGTGTGCGGCTGCGCAGGTCTGGGCCCAGGGTCAAGCACAGTTTAGGAGGAGAGGGAGGGCGGGCTGTTCCCATGAGGTGTGTCAGTCCCACTGGGCACTGGGGATTTAAACCCTCTACTGACCCCTCGCTCTCTCTCTCTCTCTCTCTCTGAACACACACACACAAAACACGCAGAAATCTTTCTCAAATAATTCAAACGGACTATTATGTGTCACCTAACACAGATCGGACCCTTTTCCAGATTCAGTTTGTACACTTCTGCATGTGTGTGTGTGCGTGTGTGCGTGTGTGTGTGTGTGTGTGTGTGTGTGTGCGTGCGTGCGTGCGTGCGTGCGTGTGTGCGTGTGTTCGCGTGTGTGTGTGTGTGTGTGTGTGTGTGTGTGTGTGTGTGTGTGTGTGTGTGTGTGTGTGTTTGTGTTTGTGTGTGTGTGTGTGTGTGGTTTTCACAGCCAGAGGTGTGAAAAGGTCCGATGTGCAATCAGATGATACATTTGTGACTTACGTCTCCGTCCTGATTGATGGAGAAAGATCATGGGCCACAAACAAACTCCCCCTCCTATAAATACAGGGGGAATGACACCTCCCTACCCTGAGCCCAGAGACAGCAGGAGGGAAGACTTTTGACATTTATTCAATACCATCAGTAGTCCACGAGTGCCAGTGCTGAGCCTCAGGAAAATTATAAGCGCGGGTTACTTAAGCTAAAAGCTGCACGGTGTCAGTCCGAGGTAGCACTTAGAGAAATCTGTGAGTGCTGCGAGGATCCTCTTCAGCAGATGGGATAGGATACCCATCCCTCTCAGCTTCAGCCATGGCTGCCCCGTGTGTGTGTGGAGAGGAGGGGGGGGTTCACCTCCTGAATATGGTCTCACGATCCCTCTCACACCAGCTTTTTTAAATAAAAAACCCAAGCAGGAATTCCCTCTGTTAATAACAGAGAACAAAAGCTTTGTTGCTACATGGGGCGTATTGCTTTGCACTGCAGCTTCTGGGTGAAAACTGAGGGCACGTAGATGAACCTGGCGCTCCCAAAGTCTCTGCACCAGTAACCCCCAGGTACAATACACGCCGCTTAGCACTCTTCTACAATACTGTTAATTGGCCATAGGCGTGGCAACACCACCCGAGACATAGGGAATCCTAATCCTGTTACCCAGGCCTCTAAACTCAGTGGCTTCCTGGCCCTCCGATACACATCCAGTCAGCAGATTGGCTAGTCAGCAGAAGGCCAGGAAGGGGTGGAGCTATCAATGCTGAGGTGAAACCTGTCTCCCATGTCGCCTTTGACTGGATAAATAATCATCAAATATGCAGGCCTCATTAACTATAGACGAGGCTAATGTGAAGAGAGACGCTCCGATAGAGCGAAGTAATCCTCGCCGGGCGGAGGCCCGCCGCCCCCACGCTCGCGTCACGCACCGCCGTGACGTGGATGGGTGGTACTGGGACGGGCTCTGTGTTTTTTTTGGGAGCCCAGGTCCTCATCACCTGCCACAGTGTGCGTGTCAGACAACCACCAATCAGGATAATGGGACTGGGGCCCGTGCCTGAGACTGGATTGGCTGTCAGAAGGCCTGGTCAAAGCCAAAGCCGTCACTCTGCTGGGCCCTCTTCTTAATACGACAAATGTGCAATAGGCCGCTCTAATCCCACTGATATTAAATTGCTTCAGACATTCAATTGAATAGCTGATGAAATGATTAAAGAGAAAAAAATACAGCACCTCCAGCATATGGATTTGGTGTGACCTTGGCCCTGCTACCCATGTCGGATTTCTATTTCCACACGTGTAGCATTTAGCCGGCTTGGCCCATATCAGAGGATTCATTTACACTGGTGTTTACCTGATAAAATGACCCTGGTTTCAAAAGCCACGAGCAAAAATTCACACAGTTGATTTGATTTTGACAGCAGTACACATGTACTGTGAACCTATTGTTCTGCGGATGTCTATTTGGCTCCTTAAACTGTAGAGACTGTCCATGTCTACCTAGAGTTGTCTGCCTTGATGCCTTTATTCCAGCAGACAGGATCATGTGAGCTGGTGATAGATGAGAGACCTGGCTGGCAGGATGTCTGTCTGTGTGACGTGGGAACAGGAGCTGTCAAGCTGCAGTGGAGCTGTGGAGGTTGGGACCTCAGAGAGAGGGCTGTGTGACTGGTAGAAGCCTGCTCTAGTCTATACTGCAACGTGTTACTCTTTTTGAATTCCGCTAGTCGTATGGGAACATAGGAGCTGCCGCGACCACGAGTGTCACGGCGTGTCGTCAGAGCATTGAACGAGGCCGTCTATCGCTGCAGTTACTACACGTTGAAGTCTCGCGACAGAACGGTGGATGGTTTGCGTGTGGCATTTGTTTTTCTCTCGTTTTGTATTTCACAGTCCAGCCAAGGACTTGCAGAGGGGCAAAGAGCTTGTTCGTGGTAAACTCCTAGATATTCTTGGGTGAAATCCTAGCGATGAATGATAATTACAATGCCGAGTCGAAACGGAGCACAGAGTCCTTCTTTCCTCAACCTTTTTTTTTGTTGAGCAAGTGTAGTGGTCATGGGGTTCATTGTACAATACTAACACAGTCTAACATTTGAATCACACATTGCTTTTTCAGTTTACATGCATTGCCCAGCTAGTAGTGTTTTCCATATGTGGGATGGGCATGGGGAGGTTTCAACGGTATTGGTCGAGTGTGTGGCCATATGGAGACTGACTTCTCCTGGGTATTGTCGGCCCCACCTCTCCCGCTCTCCGTCTCTCCCTCGTTCTCACTGTGCTGGCACACTGGCAGCCACTCTCCCTGGGATACGCAGGCCTCTCAAACATGAGTAATTGATGAATTGTATGCAATATGCAAATGTGAATGCATAAATCTCCTGACTGACAGCTTAATTTATGTGAGCCTTTAAGAATGCAGGATTAGATTTTAATTAAATATCTTCAAAGGCACCCTGACTTGTACATTTTTTTGCAGGCTGCCGTCTTTGTTGTTTTTTAAACAATTTCCCATTAAAAAAATTTAAATCTGATTTTTGTTTAGCCTGTTCTCAACCCTTTCACACTGCTCCCCCCACCCCCCCCCCCCCCCCCCCCCTCCCCTGCGGTTCAAGTTTTCTGGACTTGTGGACTCCCGCCACCTTTCCCCCTCCCTGTCTCCACTTTGTGTAAGAGAAATGTCTTTGTTTGACGCAAACACAAGTAGTTAGTGCAGCATGGTGCCATAGCAGATATTGACCAACACACTGTGGCCTTTGTCATTGAGGAGAGTGGGTGGAGCCGTCACTCATGTGAAAGGATAGTCTTCCTGGAGTGCCAGGGGTAACCCAGGCACAGGCGCAGACGAGCAGGTGTCCGATCACTATGAATATTTAACGAACCGTTTTGGAAAAAAAAACAAAAAAAAACGACAAGGGCACATTTGCGACATTCGTTTGGACTAAAAAGTGCTTAGTAACCCACTTTAAGTAGTCTCTGGGAGGCGCAGTTATACCACCTGAGAGTTGAGGGGAGTGATTGGTAGGGACGAGTGCATTGACAGGCTTTTTCTTTTCTGGTGAGTGGAACGTGCGGGAACGTGTGAATGACTTTTCGCAGCCATCTGTTCCTTCTGCCCGTTGGGACCCTCTAGGGGTGTGGGGGTAGGAGTGTGTGTATGTGTGTGTGTGTGTGTGTGTGTGTGTGTGTGTGTGTGTGTGTGTGTGTGTGTGTGTGCTTCAGAGAGGGCAAACATGGAGGTGCATAGCAGCAGGAGTGGGCATTATGCCCACCAATGAGGCTGTTTGTAGTACAGTATTCACGCTCGGAGGGCACCTGGGTGTCAGATGCTCTTGCAGTACTGAACACCCACCGACAGTAGCTGAGTACTCTAGAGCATGGTAGGCAGGGGGAACGTCAAGGCAAGAGAATGTGGCGGGACAGAGGGTTAATGTTACTTCATCTTTTTTCTTTGAACCCCTCTGTCAATATAAAATGAAATACAAATTAGATTTTTACAAAATCCTACTTCGTTTTTTGTATCATTTTTGTGATTATGGCAAGTTTTTTTTAAAAATGAAATTCAACACGTTGAAAAACTATTTTTTTTAAACGACTTCATAATCATGCAAAATACGTAAGTATTGACTTTTTCCAAAAACATTGTCTTTGTAATTTTAAGCACTATGAAATCGATCCACAGTTCCGGTTTGATTAAATACCAGCCCAAGTTTCTACCGCCATGGCTAAAGCAGAGCGGGGGGGGGGGGGGGGGGGTGTTGACACGGGGGCTAGCTCTGCAGAATTGTAATTATCCACCTCGTTTAGGCCCTTTTCTTTGATGCAGATCCTGTTCTTGGAGTCAGTCAAAAAAGTCAGCAGGACCGTGCAGCTTATACAAGGAAGCACCTGCCGGCAGCTAGGAAAGGGTCGCAGGGATACAATGCTCAGTAAAACGGGAGCCAAAGAAGAAAACAGTTCTCGTCTCCAGAGGGAAAAAGGCCAAGTTAGCGCACAATCACCCGCATACGAAAATGACACCAGTGCGCGAGAGGGGAATGAGTCAGTGACTCCAAAAGAAGGAAAAACATCCATTCTTTTATTTCCAATTCCTTTACTTCAACAATCAGCTATGTGTATGGAAAACAACCCACCCTCTAAAGGAAGCCCCCCCCCCCCCCTCATTTAAGACGTTGGAGGAAATGTCTGGTTAATCTGCTAAAGAGGTTTCAACAGTACAGGGTTTCCAGTTCAGCCAACTCTGGCTGGGGGGGGGGGGGGGGGGGGGGCAGCTCTGCCTCTGCCTCCCTGGACTGACCCCACAGAACCTTTCCCCACTCCTGCTCCGCCGTCGTGTTTTCTAATTCCCTTTCCTCTCCGGAAATGTCCACACATTATCGGAACGTTCTGGTAATTAATGCTTTTTCAAGAGCCTCTTTTTTTTGGAGAGAGAGATACCCACGCCAGACATAACGTTATCTTCATTCTTTTTTTCTTGTTGTGTCTTGTTGTTTCTTGTTGTTGCATGATTAGGCTCACAACAAAGTAGTGTGGAACAGTCGACACATTATAGGCCCGAAGAGGAACTTCCCTCTAATGCAATGGGAAAGTGGTGGCCAATTTGATTTAAACGGTCATTTATTTAAGTAAGAAATGTATTGCAGTGAGCACATCAGAAAAATGAAATTGTCATTTTAGCTAATTATCTTCTCGCCAGTTAATTGGTTTCCTCTTCAGTATCAGGTGTTCTGCTTATGCCATCATCATTTATGATGGAAGACACAGGTGGAAGGGACCTCCATTTTTCACCTAGGCCATAATTACAGGACAGAATACATGAATAACATATCTCGTCGTTCTATAATATCCAGTAGGCCTGCTCTGTATTACAATACCTTCATCTGTGAATTTAGAGGTGGTTGTGGGCGTTTAGACAAATTACTAACCCTAATATTGTATCTTTGGCAAAGTTGGCAGCAGTAATAGATAGCCTAATAAATATCTTTATCGTATTTGAAGTTAATTACAACACTTGGACGTACATGTCAGGCCAGCTTGTGAAGCCACGTCTCTTCGTTCTCTATTGCATTCATTCTCCTAGAGAATGATAAGGGACAAGTCCTGCCCCAACCCTGTCTTCATAGAGAATGATAAGGGCCAAGTCCTGCCCCAACCCTGTCTTCATAGAGAATGATAAGGGACAAGTCCTGCCTCAACCCTGTCTTCATAGAGAATGATAAGAGCCAAGTCCTGCCCCAACCCTGTCTTCATAGAGAATGATAAGGGCCAAGTCCTGCCCCAACCCTGTCTTCATAGAGAATGATAAGGGCCAAGTCCTGCCCCAACGCTGTCTTCATAGAGAATGATAAGAGCCAAGTCCTGCCCCAACCCTGTCTTCATAGAGAATGATAAGGGACAAGTCCTGCCCCAACCCTGTCTTTATAGAGAATGATAAGGGACAAGTCCTGCCCCAACCCTGTCTTCATAGAGAATGATAAGGGACAAGTCCTGCCCCAACCCTGTCTTCATAGAGAATGATAAGGGACAAGTCCTGCCCCAACCCTGTCTTCATAGAGAATGATAAGGGACAAGTCCTGCCCCAACCCTGTCTTCATAGAGAATGATAAGGGACAAGTCCTGCTCCAACCCTGTCTTCATAGAGAATGATAAGGGACAAACAAGTCCTGCCCCAACCCTGTCTTCATAGAGAATGATAAGGGACAAGTCCTGCCCCAACCCTGTCTTCATAGAGAATGATAAGGGACAAGTCCTGCCTCAACCCTGTCTTCATAGAGAATGATAAAGGACAAGTCCTGCCCCAACCCTGTCTTCATAGAGAATGATATGGGACAAGTCCTGCCCCAACCCTGTCTTCATAGAGAATGATAAGGGACAAGTCCTGCCTCAACCCTGTCTTCATAGAGAATGATAAGGGACAAGTCCTGCCCCAACCCTGTCTTCATAGAGAATGATAAGGGACAAGTCCTGCCCCAACCCTGTCTTCATAGAGAATGATAAGGGACAAGTCCTGCCCCAACCCTGTCTTCATAGAGAATGATACGGGACAAGTCCTGCCTCAACCCTGTCTTCATAGAGAATGATAAGGGACAAACAAGTCCTGCCCCAACCCTGTCTTCATAGAGAATGATAAGGGCCAAGTCCTGCCCCAACCCTGTCTTCATAGAGAATGATAAGGGACAAGTCCTGCCCCAACCCTGTCTTCATAGAGAATGATAAGGGACAAGTCCTGCCTCAACAAAGTCTTCATAGAGAATGATAAGGAACAAGTCCTGCCTCAACCCTGTCTTCATAGAGAATGATAAGGGCCAAGTCCTGCCCCAACCCTGTCTTCATAGAGAATGATAAGGGACAAGTCCTGCCCCAACCCTGTCTTCATAGAGAATGATAAGGGCCAAGTCCTGCCCCAACCCTGTCTTCATAGAGAATGATAAGGGCCAAGTCCTGCCCCAACCCTGTCTTCATAGAGACTGATAAGGGCCAAGTCCTGCCCCAACCCTGTCTTCATAGAGAATGATAAGGGACAAGTCCTGCCCCAACCCTGTCTTCATAGAGAATGATAAGGGACAAGTCCTGCCCCAACCCTGTCTTCATAGAGACTGATAAGGGACAAGTCCTGCCCCAACCCTGTCTTCATAGAGAAGGATAAGGGACAAGTCCTGCCCCAACCCTGTCTTCATAGAGAATGATAAGGGACAAGTCCTGCCCCAACCCTGTCTTCATAGAGAATGATAAGGGACAAGTCCTGCCCCAACCCTGTCTTCATAGAGAATGATAAGGGACAAGTCCTGCCCCAACCCTGTCTTCATAGAGAATGATAAGGGACAAGTCCTGCCCCAACCCTGTCTTCATAGAGAATGATAAGGGACAAGTCCTGCCCCAACCCTGTCTTCATAGAGAATGATACGGGACAAGTCCTGCCTCAACCCTGTCTTCATAGAGAATGATAAGGGACAAGTCCTGCCTCAACCCTGTCTTCATAGAGAATGATAAGGGACAAGTCCTGCCCCAACCCTGTCTTCATAGAGAATGATAAGGGACAAGTCCTGCCCCAACCCTGTCTTCATAGAGAATTATAAGGGACAAGTCCTGCCCCAACCCTGTCTTCATAGAGAATGATAAGGGCCAAGTCCTGCCCCAACCCTGTCTTCATAGAGAATGATAAGGGCCAAGTCCTGCCCCAACCCTGTCTTCATAGAGACTGATAAGGGCCAAGTCCTGCCCCAACCCTGTCTTCATAGAGAATGATAAGGGACAAGTCCTGCCCCAACCCTGTCTTCATAGAGAATGATAAGGGACAAGTCCTGCCCCAACCCTGTCTTCATAGAGACTGATAAGGGACAAGTCCTGCCCCAACCCTGTCTTCATAGAGAAGGATAAGGGACAAGTCCTGCCCCAACCCTGTCTTCATAGAGAATGATAAGGGACAAGTCCTGCCCCAACCCTGTCTTCATAGAGAATGATAAGGGACAAGTCCTGCCCCAACCCTGTCTTCATAGAGAATGATAAGGGACAAGTCCTGCCCCAACCCTGTCTTCATAGAGAATGATAAGGGACAAGTCCTGCCCCAACCCTGTCTTCATAGAGAATGATAAGGGACAAGTCCTGCCCCAACCCTGTCTTCATAGAGAATGATACGGGACAAGTCCTGCCTCAACCCTGTCTTCATAGAGAATGATAAGGGACAAGTCCTGCCTCAACCCTGTCTTCATAGAGAATGATAAGGGACAAGTCCTGCCCCAACCCTGTCTTCATAGAGAATGATAAGGGACAAGTCCTGCCCCAACCCTGTCTTCATAGAGAATTATAAGGGACAAGTCCTGCCCCAACCCTGTCTTCATAGAGAATGATAAGGGACAAACAAGTCCTGCCCCAACCCTGTCTTCATAGAGAATGATAAGGGACAAGTCCTGCCCCAACCCTGTCTTCATAGAGAATGATAAGGGCCAAGTCCTGCCCCAACCCTGTCTTCATAGAGAATGATAAGGGACAAGTCCTGCCCCAACCCTGTCTTCATAGAGAATGATAAGGGACAAACAAGTCCTGCCCCAACCCTGTCTTCATAGAGAATGATAAGGGACAAGTCCTGCCCCAACCCTGTCTTCATAGAGAATGATAAGGGACAAGTCCTGCCTCAACCCTGTCTTCATAGAGAATGATAAGAGCCAAGTCCTGCCCCAACCCTGTCTTCATAGAGAATGATAAGGGACAAGTCCTGCCCCAACCCTGTCTTTATAGAGAATGATAAGGGACAAACAAGTCCTGCCCCAACCCTGTCTTCATAGAGAATGATAAGGGCCAAGTCCTGCCCCAACCCTGTCTTCATAGAGAATGATAAGGGACAAGTCCTGCCCCAACCCTGTCTTCATAGAGAATGATAAGGGACAAGTCCTGCCCCAACCCTGTCTTCATAGAGAATGATAAGGGACAAGTCCTGCCCCAACCCTGTCTTCATAGAGAATGATAAGGGCCAAGTCCTGCCCCAACCCTGTCTTCATAGAGAATGATAAGGGACAAGTCCTGCCCCAACCCTGTCTTTATAGAGAATGATAAGGGACAAGTCCTGCCCCAACCCTGTCTTTATAGAGAATGATAAGGGACAAGTCCTGCCCCAACCCTGTCTTCATAGAGAATGATAAGGGACAAACAAGTCCTGCCCCAACGCTGTCTTCATAGAGAATGATAAGGGACAAGTCCTGCCCCAACCCTGTCTTCATAGAGAATGATAAGGGACAAGTCCTGCCCCAACCCTGTCTTCATAGAGAATGATAAGGGACAAGTCCTGCCCCAACCCTGTCTTCATAGAGAATGATAAGGGACAAGTCCTGCCCCAACCCTGTCTTCATAGAGAATGATAAGGGACAAGTCCTGCCTCAACCCTGTCTTCATAGAGAATGATAAGGGACAAGTCCTGCCCCAACCCTGTCTTCATAGAGAATGATAAGGGCCAAGTCCTGCCCCAACCCTGTCTTCATAGAGAATGATAAGGGACAAGTCCTGCCCCAACCCTGTCTTCATAGAGAATGATAAGGGACAAGTCCTGCCCCAACCCTGTCTTCATAGAGAATGATAAGGGACAAGTCCTGCCCCAACCCTGTCTTCATAGAGAATGATAAGGGACAAGTCCTGCCCCAACCCTGTCTTCATAGAGAATGATAAGGGACAAGTCCTGCCCCAACCCTGTCTTCATAGAGAATGATAAGGGACAAGTCCTGCCCCAACCCTGTCTTCATAGAGAATGATAAGGGACAAGTCCTGCCCCAACCCTGTCTTCATAGAGAATGATAAGGGACAAGTCCTGCCCCAACCCTGTCTTCATAGAGAATGATAAGGGCCAAGTCCTGCCCCAACCCTGTCTTCATAGAGAATGATAAGGGACAAGTCCTGCACCAACCCTGTCTTCATAGAGAATGATAAGGGACAAGTCCTGCCCCAACCCTGTCTTCATAGAGAATGATAAGGGACAAGTCCTGCCCCAACCCTGTCTTCATAGAGAATGATAAGGGACAAGTCCTGCCCCAACCCTGTCTTCATAGAGAATGATAAGGGCCAAGTCCTGCCCCAACCCTGTCTTCATAGAGAATGATAAGGGACAAGTCCTGCCCCAACCCTGTCTTCATAGAGAATGATAAGGGACAAGTCCTGCCCCAACCCTGTCTTCATAGAGAATGATAAGGGACAAGTCCTGCCCCAACCCTGTCTTCATAGAGAATGATAAGGGACAAGTCCTGCCCCAACCCTGTCTTCATAGAGAATGATAAGGGACAAGTCCTGCCCCAACCCTGTCTTCATAGAGAATGATAAGGGACAAGGTAACTCAAGGAGGGAAAAAAAAGAAAGAAAAAGAAAAAAGGACAGAGCATCCAAATGAAGAAGAATAAAGGATTGTATGTGAGTATGTACAGCAGGGGTGTCATGTACCCATTATTTTAGAGGGAGCACAAAGTATGTCCGGATGGATTCCCTTCCAGAATTCAGAGAATTTGAAAGTTTTCAAACCCCTGAAACACGTTTTTCCTTCAATCAGAGCCATAATCATTATGCCTAATTCTGTGTAAAATAAAAATATTTTTACCGCATAGGGGTTATTTGCATACCTCTATACCTGTTCATCTGTCATTTTAATTAATGATCCACACTGATTCCTTAAGAACCTTTATGCCTTAGGATTTTAGTACAACTTCTAGACTGGTATTTAATATCATAACCCAAGAATCAAAGCAATTTTTGCATTTTCTAAAGTCTATCAATCATGCCAGCTAAGGTAGACAAGCTACTCTAACTTAAATGATAGCCTGAAATGATTTAAGCCTAACTTAAATGATAGCCTGAAATGATTTAAGCCTAACTTAAATGATAGCCTGAAATGGCTTGGTAGCTAATTGGGTGATTGGAAACCTATCTACAATAGCTGGCTAGCTAAAGCCAACGTCATAAAATTGCTAGGTGGCTCGTATTACAGAGAAACCAGAAAACATTTACATTTTATTTATTCATCAAGAAGGAATCAATAGGCTACATAGAATGATCAAATTCATTTGCAAACATACTGCCTGCGAGTCCTGCCCATCAACTGCAGTTGAAGTCAAATCAAACGATGTGTGGTTCACTGCACTTTCTCTGCTCCTCCACTGATGGTACTGTCTGCACGCACTAAAGCAGTGCTTCCCAAACTCGGTCCCGGGGACCCCAAAGGGTGCAGATGTAGTTTTTTTTGCCCTAGCACCACACAGCTGATTAAAATAAGGAAGTCATCATAGAGCTTTGATTATTTGAATCAGCTGTGTGGTGCTAGGGGGGGAAAAATAAACGTATACCCAAGCTGCACTAGAGTATCTAACATGTTTTGCTCCGTGGTGCACCTTGAAAGTATCAACTGGAGAATGGGGGGGCGTGTACTCTTTGCCTGGTCCAGTCAGTTTGCCCCCTCCGCAAAATTCAGCTGACAGATCTTTTTATAAATAATTATGATAAAATGTGGGCTTAAAAGTTTAGCCATTAATTTAACATCTGAAAAATGTATATATATATTATGCATACATTAATAACTAAACTTTTAAGCCCACATTTTATCATAATTATTTATAAAAGATCTGTCCAAACTTTTGACTGGTACTGTGTATATATATATATATATATATATATATATATATATATATATATATATATATATATATATATACCAGTCAAAAGTTTGGACACACCTACTCATTTCAGGGTTTTTCTTTATTTTTAAAATTTTATACATTGTAGAATAATAGTGAAGACATCAAAACTATGAAATAACACATATGGAATCGTGTAGTAACCAAAAAAGTGTTAAACAAATCAAAATATATTTGATATGTGAGAATCTTCTAAGTAACCACCCTTTACAAGCTTCATGAGGTTGTCACCTGGAATGCATTTCAATTAGCAGGTGTGCCTTGTTAAAAGTACATGTTTGGAATTAATTTCCTTCTTAATGCGTTTGAGCCAATCAGTAGTGTTGTGACAAGGTAGGGTTGGTAAACAGAAGATACCCCTATTAGGTAACAGACCAAGTCCATATTATGGCAAGAACAGCTCAAATAAGCAAAGAGAAACGACAATCCATCATTACCTTAAGACATGAATGTCAGTCAATGTGGATAATTTTTCAAGATGAAACTGGCTCTCATGAGGACCGCCACAGGAAAGGAAGACCCAGAGTTACTTCTGCTGCAGAGGATAAGTTCATTAGAGTTACCAGCATCAGAAATTGTAGGCCAAATAAATGCTTCACAGAGTTCAAGTAACAGACACACCTCAACATCAACTGTTCAGAGGAGGCTGCGTGAATCAGGCCTTCATGGTCAAATTACTGCAAAGAAACCACTAAGGACGCCAATAATAAAAAGAGACTTGCTTGGGCCAAGAAACACGAGCAATGGACATTAGACCGGTGGAAATCTGTCCTTTGGTCTGATGAGTCCAAATTTGAGAAGGTGAACAGATGATCTCTGCATGTGTTGTTCCCACCATGAAGCATGTAGGAGGAGGTGTGGGGGTGCTTTGCTGGTGAAACTGTCAGTGATTTTTTTTAAATTTAAGGAACACTTAACCAGCATGGCTACCACAGCATTCTGCAGCGATACTCTATCCCATCTGGTTTGCGCTTTGTGGGACTATCATTTGTTTTTCAATAGGGCAATGACCCAACACACCTCCAGGCCGTGCAAGGGCTATTTGACCAAGAAGGAGAGTGATGGAGTGCTGCATCAGATTACCTGGCCTCCACAATCACCAGACTTCAACCCTATTGAGATGGTTTGGGATGAGTTGGACCACAGAGTGAAGGAAAAGCAGCCAACAAGTGCTCAGCATATGTGGTAACTCCTTCAAGACTGTTGGAAAAGCATTCCAGGTGAAGCTGGTTGAGAGAATGCCAAGAGTGTGCAAAGCTGTCATCAAGGCATATATATTTTGATTTTTTAAATACTTTTTGGGTTACTACATGATTCCATATGTGTTATTTCATAGTTTTGATGTTTTCACTATTATTCTAGAAAATAGTAAAATAAAGAAAAACCTTGAATGAGGTTCAAACTTTTGACTGGTACTGTACATGCATATTTGCTATTTTTTAATTACATTTTTTAATATCTGAGGGGTTACGTGCCCTT
>NC_092156.1:48016788-48059288 GCF_045791955.1 Oncorhynchus clarkii lewisi | reverse complement strand
TGGGTATGCTTGTAATCGTCAATGATAAAAAAAAAAAAAATTGAATAGAACTAAGCACAAGCAAAATCCTAGTGGAAAACGTGGTTCAGTCTGCTTGCCAACAGACACTGGGAGACAAATTCACCTTTCATCAGGACAATAACCTATTGTTGCTTAAGTTGCTTAATAAGAAGACATTGAATGGCCTAGTTACAGTTTTTACATCAGTTGGCTTGAAAATCTATGGCAAGACTTGAAAATAGCTGTTTAGCAATGATCAACTACCAATTTGACAATAATAATAATGTGAATAATGTGCAAATATTGTACAATCCAGGTGTGCAAAGCTCTTAGAGACTTACCCAGAAAGACCAAAAGTGATTCTAACAGGGTTGTGAATACTTATGTAAATGTCATATTTCTGCATTTCATTTTCATTAAATTGGCCAAAATTTTATGAAAACAAGTTTTCACTTTGTCATTATGGGGTATTGTGTGTAGATGGTTGAGAAACAAAGTATATCTAATCCATTTTGAATTCATGCTGTAACACAACAAAATGTGGACGAAGTCTAGGGAATAGGAATACTTTCTGAAGGCACTCTAGATACCTAACATGAATACGGTATCGTCCTCGTGAATCCTGAATGGATTCGAGACCCTGTAGAAGTTTGCGTTCACTGCTTCTTGATGAACATACTTGAGGTTTTGACAGGAAGGTGATAGCAGCAGCAGTTGTAGTTCTAGCGCTGACAACGTTGGAGCCAGTAACCAATAGGTTGCTGGTTTGAATACCCCGAGCCATCAAGGTGAAAAATCTGCCGACGTGCCCTTGAGCAAGGCACTTAACCCTGATTTTCTCCAGCGGCGCCGTGCTACTATGCCTGACCCTGTAAAAAAAAAAACACGTTTCCCTGCGTCTATCCGCCGTATGCGACAACACAGTCAGCAGTAACAATATATTCCGATTTCAGTAGAAACATTTTGCAGAAGACGTCAAAAAGCAGTTTTTGTATCGGAGTTGTCATTCAGTTACTAGCAATCATTTGTTTTGTTATTAACATATAATGCGATAATTATCTGTACAAATGAGCAAGCTTTATTCAAGCTGTACCCCCCCCCCCCCCCCCCCCCCAGTGGTTGTTTGCAGTTCTGTTTTGTACTTCACTGCTCAGCGTCACCTTGTGAGCGGGAAGAAAAGAACAGAAAGAAGAAGTATTCATGAGGGAATACTGGTTTTCACTCTCAAAGCTTCCCCTCTCGTGTTTAGAGTCAGCGCACTGGTGGTGGGAGGGGGGGGGGGGGGGGTGTTGCACCGAGCAAAAGCAAAACCAACGTGTTGTGGGCTTTGTTGGAGCGTTTGGTTTCCTGGAATGCTGTTGACAGAAACATCCTAAGCCCCTGGCACGCCGGAGAGAGGAGGGGAGGAGCTCCGACAGCAGGCATAATGATTCCATCCTCACTACACAGTACAGTCATCATGTAAAGCGTGACTTCCGCCTCTGACTACACTGCTGGAGCAATCTGGGTCGGGGGGGGGGGGGGGGGAGATGGAGAGATAGAGGGATGAAGGGAGGAACAGAGAGAGAGAGAGTGAGCTGTCAGAGCCAGAGAGGTGTGTGATGGTGTTTCTCTCGCTCCTTTAATCCTCCCAATAGGTTATTAAGGAGTTTTAGGTGTTAAACTGTGGTTTCACTTTTTGCAGAGCAGGAGATGAAGACAGGAAAGATGTTGTGTGTGTCATGCAGGCTGTCACGGAACCCCAAGTAGAACCACCTGCCTCTCTCTCTCATTCTCTCACTCTCTCTCTCTCACTCTCTCTCTCTCTCTCTCTCTCTCTCTCTCTCTCTCTCTCTCTCTCTCTCTCTCTCTCTCTCTCTCTCTCTCTCTCTCTCCCTCTGAAAACAAAACAGGCCGTCCTGGTGACTTTGATGAATGACATGTCCCACCGGGGACTGGTCCTCCATCTGCTTAACCCCCCTCCCCCCCTCTCCCCTCCAAACTTGGGAGGAGGGCCTCCTACTCCAACCTCTTCCCTGGGCCTCACTCTGACAAATAGTATTTAACTACTGTTTTGGATCGCCTTTCTTTTCCTCTGAATCACAGTTACCCAGAGCCATACTCCACTGTTGTCTTGCAGCGTTGATCACTTTTACCTGGCTGATACAAGTGAACAGATTGCAGTACGGTCATCTCACAGTAAATGTAGGATGTCCATGTTCTTAATCGCACGGCAAAGTTCTGACAGCGAACCCCGGCACTCGCTCCTGACTTCCTGGAACAGTGCGGTAGCATTGCTCTCTGACCTCTCCTCAAACCCAGGTCGCCGTATTGGCTGATTCTGTGTCAGTCTCGACGTTGTTTCCCTGTGTGTTGGTTAGTTTTTTTGCATGCTCTGCTCGGGCTTGGCAGTACCTCGCTCGACGCGCGCTCACCTGAAGGGGTTAAAGTCTCTGAGTAGAATAACCGAGGATAAATTAAACATGGGGTTCTATTTAGTGACATATGGGCTAGCCTGGCCCTCGCGCATGCTAATGAACAGAGGCCTTTCAGAGAGAGGGAGAGAGAAGTGGAGCCAGGCGATGCCAGGAATATAGATATCAACTGGCGGGGGGGGGGGGGGGGGCATCAGGGTGTAAACCAGCCAGCATTGTGTGCTCAACATTTATCCTAATCCATGCCTTCCTCCTTCTTGGGAGGGCTACCTCAAGGACCGCTGTTGAGAGAAGACCCACGTGGCACAAACATGATCTTTGTCACCTCCGTCACAGTCTTCATCATCATCATTGTCAGACCAAGGCCAACCTTTAGCTTCTCGGGCCCAGGAATTCTAGCTCCATTTATTGACTGAATTAGGGTCATTCTGCATTAAATGATAGGGTACATAAACAATTTACTGTAGACTGGCCCACTCGGCTAAAGATGGACCAGCCCATCAGTTATTTGCCCTATGGCCAGTCCGTACCTGCCTGGTACCCTACCTTAGGCTGGGGCCCACTGGCGTCATTGACTCTGCTCTCCCATGGCCTTGTTTATGAGTCCTGGGTTACAGAAATACTGAGAGAGGGAGAGAGAGAGAGAGGAAGAGCGAGAGGAAGAGGGGAAGGGAGAGATGAGATGGAGAGAGAAATAGAGAGAGAGAGAGAAGAAGAGAGAGAGGGCCAGACGCTGAGGGTCTGTAAATCCCTGTGATAAAGAGCCGGGGCCCTGAGACGCACGCCTGCCAACGCACAGAGCAGAATTAAACACCAGGCCTCGACGTAGGTGGGTGGCCCCCAATCCGTATTTAATGAAGGATCTGTGGAGAAGGAAGGGGGGGGGGGGGGCTTTTCATTTGTATTTCCAGTGATCTGGCTGTCTGGAAACGTGCTCTCAGGAATGATCAGGATGGGCTTGGTTAATGAGGAGGAGACTGTAAAAACAAAGAGGTTATGATCAGAGAGAGAGAGAGAGAGCCCAGTGGTACAGGGAGAAACGCTGCACGCAATGCAAAGCAAATCACTAAGTACTTATTTTCCTCCCTCTTTTAAATGCAGGAGTCAGTGGTTCTCTTTTGTGGATCCGTATTGCTTCTCCTTGACTTTTCCTATTGATCTGCAGAGCAGGGACAGGATCGAAAACACGAGCTGAGCGGCTCTCTTCTTTTTCCTTTCGGTGAAACGTTTGCCCCGTGGTGCAGATGAATGCAGAGCCCCGATCTGACTCGTTCCTAATGAGCTTATCTGATGCACTTTCCTTCTCATCGTGACATTTGAAAGCACCTCCTGTATCTCATTCATGACCTGATAGAGATACTGAACACCCCAGGGTTGCCCAGTATGTCTCCCCGAACCTCCTGGCCCGACCCCCCCCCCCCCCCCCCCCCCCCCCCCCCAAACCCTTGGCATTGCACCCTAGCAGTGTCTCGTTCAGCCAGCCAATGTTAGTCACCTTCTAGTTATGCTGTGTGTCGAGCCCTTACCCCGGGCAGGAAGTGGGTTGCGAACATACAGTGCAGGATTGTCTGTTCACCATAGAGGTTTGAGGTAACATTAAAATGGTAGTACCGGTCACACTGTAGTGAGGACTAGTTCTCTTCTTCATGCTGTCACTCAAACGTAATTCCTTGATTTGAATCCACAGAGAAGCCCACCAACTTGTGGTGGTGGTGTGTGTGTGTGTCCCTGTGTGTTTGTGTATGTCTGCTGTAGCCATCATGTCCTCTTTATCGTGGCTGCAGTCGCCAGCATTAGCTCTATAATTAGACACTTAATTAGGGGACGCCAGATGAGTGACAGTTTGAAGTCAGTGACTCACGCTCAGGCCCGTGTGTGTGTATGTGTGTGTGTGTGTGTGTGTGTGTGTCGTTGTCGCTGCAGGCTACATACTGTCTGTATGAAGGCTGCTCCCCATTCCATAAAGGTTGCAAAAGCCTCTTAAGAAAAGAAATCGTCTCCTACTCTGTAAAATCATCTCCTACTCTGTGAAATAATCCCCAGGTTGTGCGGGTGGGATTAGCTCTGTGTAATTCTGTGCCCTTCTCCCCTCACTCTGTAATGGCAGACCGTGTGGTCACCCTGGGGTGAGATCACTTTACAGTAATCTTGGTAAAGTTTGATTCTCGTTAATGACATAATCCTTAAATCACACACAGAGGATGTTAATGATTTTGGTGTTACTGTTTACTCAGGGCAGGAAGGCAAACTTGTTCATGTTTTTGCATGACTATAAAAAAAACATGTAAGGAAATGGACTTTAAAAAAAAATAAAAAAATGTATGTTTTCCCCATTAAAAAAAAGTTGTATCACGGATAAGGTGTGTAAGTATAAGTTATACAGGTCATGTCTTCCTCGTCATGTCTAGGAATATATTCATCAGCTTTCTATATACAATTAGGGAAGCATGGTGAAGCCCGTCACATTCCTAAAATAGCATCTGCTGTGAAGGAAAGAAGTGTGGTTCTCTGCGAAACACAGCAGCGTGGGTTCTCTGTGAAGGACAGCAGTCGGGTTCTCTGTGAAGGAAAGAAGTGTGTGTGTCTCTGTGGAACACAGCAGTGTGGTTCTCCGTGAAGGACAGCAGTGGGGTTTTGGGGACAGACATCTGCCCTTTACGCAGCCAGCCAGTTCCATCAACCCCGCTCCCTGAACAGGGCAGAAGAAAACCAGCATCCAGCACCTTCTATTATTCATTTTGACAGCGTCGTATGTAAATGAACATTTTAGTGCTTACTCTGCTTGTTACTCTTGTGTAGCAAGCATTGACATTTCTCCTCTTTAGAATTTTTGTTGTTGTTGTCAATAGCACGTCAATAAAGTCCTGCTAATTTTTACGCGGTGGCCCAGAGAGTTGCCCTCATCTGCACATTTTCCACATCAAAGTTCACGATCTGGCGCCGCTAATCTGGTATTAAAATGAAGGGGGAAAAAAGGCGACCTTGTCCAAATTAATAAGTCAGTGGCGAAATGTGCTTTCGACATATGAAAGGTTAAGTAAAGGTTACCCTTCAACTGCAGTGCACAGGCAGCAGTGCACCCCCCCCCCCCTCCCTTCCCTTCCATCTTCTGCAGTGATTCTGACAGATTCCTGGGCTGCCTCTACACAGGAGAAAATCCCCCCTGCCTCCTCATTCTCGTTGTTAAAGAAGAGCCAGTAGGCTCCTGTCCCGTCCCACTATCACACCACTCATCTGGAGTTTACTGAGACCTCTGCTGGGCAGATGCAAACACAGCTTTATTCTCACACACATTCACACATGCACACGTGCACGCATAGAGAATGGATGCGCACATAGATGTACCAGCACGCACGCAACACACTCTTATGGGAGACATCTGGCGAGATAGGGGGAGATATCTAATCCAGGCCAGGCAGGAGAACTGAGGCATGAAGCAGTGACGTGAGAGGAGTTAAGTGACCGTGCAAGTGTTGGGCCCAACAAGTACTGCTGCTACCTGCTCTGAGCTCTGTGCTCCAGCCGTCCGCCAGCCAGGGCAGCCCCTCTCTCGCTCTCCTCCACCTGTCTCTCCTCTCCTCTGTCCCAGGTCCCCGTCCAGAGCCTGTGCGCCCGTGGGGTAATCACCAGCCAGGTTACTCGATTACACCGAGATCAGGCCCAAAAAACGTCCTCTCCGGCCACTCAAGTGAATCAGTCAAATTATCGAGTGGCAAAACTAATTCAGAGCCTGGGGGCCAGTGGAGCTGCCACTTCCCATAAGCCCAGCCTTCAGTCAGTGTGGACTTGTTTTTATTTCATCCTCTTGTTTCATTTATTATGGCTATTGGAGCTAATCCGACCAGCAAACCCCCAGCCAGTGCGCCTGTCACTATTGTTTCGGCTCCAGTGTGCGCCCCCCCCCCCCCCCCCCCTGTTTTCACTAGGAGTGCCTCTGCCTGTCTGTCTGTCTGCCTGCTTTCCCAAACCCCTCTCCTTCTCCTCTCTCTCCCTCCAGTCAGCCAGAGGAGGTGAGAGTTAGGAGTGGAGGAGCCAATGATGGGAGAGAGAAAGAGAGCGGGTGGGGGGGTGTATGAGAGAGAGAGTGAGAGAGCGAGACAGAGAGAGGGAGGGAGGGAGACTGCTGTGCTCATCAATCACATTAGAGCCGTTTGGACAGACTTACCCCCTCTCAGATGCCAGGAGTATCATCATGCATGGCTCACTCATTTTTCCTCTGTGTTTTTCCTTCTTCCATTCTCTGCTTCCTTTACATGTTTTCCCAAAGACTAACAAATGGCTTTCTTTGAAAAAATAAGTATATTTTGGAATTTTGGGGTTTACAACTTGACCAGTAATTTGGTTATGTTAGCAATCAATTCAATAAGTCACGGAAAGGGGGGCACGCATCTCGTGCTGTACGCAAACGAGCTGCCGGTGGATAATGCACACATTCCGTCCACTTTCTTCGTGTTTGCATTCTCTCTCTCTCTCTCTCTCTCTGTCTCTCTCTCTCTCTCTCTCTCTCTCTCTCACTCTCTCTCACACACTCTCTCTCTCTCTCTCTCTCTCTCTCTCTGTCTCTCTGTCTCTCTCTCTCTCTCACTCTCTCTCTCACTCTCTCTCACACTCTCTCTCTCTCTCTCTCTACTCCCCCCCTCTCTCTCTCTCTCTCTCTCTCTCTCTCTCTCTCTCCATCCCCCTGCCCACCTCATGCGCTCAGACTTCTTATCCTGTAGGTGCCTCCCTGGAGCCCCTCAAATGGACTGGGGCAAAAAAGGAAAAAAAACACAAGCGTTTCCCTCCTTCATCTTCTGACGCTGCTGAACCCGTTGTTAAAAGGAGGTGGAATGAAAGGGTGAGGGGCCCGGTCCAATCGAAGGCAGATCAGACACAGCGCTCAAGGTTAACTATAAAGTTGGGTCTTGTTGCTCTTCTAGCTGGGAAATAAACAGCAGGAGTCCTCTGGGACAGTTGGGTGGTCTGTTTGTAATGATCCATGTGCCCAGGCCTGCCTTTGAAGCAGGAGGGAGGTACAAACCTTTGTTCTTCCGCAATTAGCAGTATTAATAAGGCTAGTTAATTAAGGTGCTCAGCTAAGTGCAGACCAGCAAGTTTACAGTAGCTAGAGGAAAGCCCACGCAGAGCTGAGGGGGAAAACGATTTCACAAAACTATGGAAAGTCCTTAAACACTGCAACCACCGCAGATTGTTCCCCTCCTTGCTGTATAAAAACATCCCGAACAGTGTCTTTGTCTTCCGACAACTGTGGATGTAGGCGGTTAAAGGCAGTCGGGTGTGTGTGATAAGTTAGGTGACCAGCCAGATACACAGAGATAATTCAGTGAACTGGGACAGAGTGACATGAAGAATGAGCTAGAGCGAGAGAGATGAAGGGATAAAGGACAGGTAGAGAGCATGCGGGCTGGGGGCCGTCAGAAGATGAAGGAGGGGAACGCTGGTGGGTTTTTCTTTTCCTTTTTTGCCCCAGTCCATTTGAGGGGCTCCAGGGAGGCACCTACAGGATAAAAAGTCTGAGCGCATGAGGTGGGCAGGGGGATGGAGAGAGTGAGAGAGAGAGTGAGAGAGAGAGAGAGAGAGAGAGGGGATAGAGGGGGGATAGAGAGAGAGAGAGAGAGAGTGGGGATAGAGGGGGGAGAGAGGGGGGAGAGAGAGGGAGAGAGAGAGAGAGAGATACACAGAGATAATTCAGTGAACTGGGACAGAGTGACATGAAGAATGAGCTAGAGCGAGAGAGATGAAGGGATAAAGGACAGGTAGAGAGCATGCGGGCTGGGGGCCGTCAGAAGATGAAGGAGGGGAACGCTGGTGGGTTTTTCTTTTCCTTTTTTGCCCCAGTCCATTTGAGGGGCTCCAGGGAGGCACCTACAGGATAAAAAGTCTGAGCGCATGAGGTGGGCAGGGGGATGGAGAGAGTGAGAGAGAGAGTGAGAGAGAGAGAGAGAGAGAGTGGGGATAGAGGGGGGGGAGAGAGGGGGAGAGAGAGGGAGAGAGAGAGAGAGAGAGAGAGAGAGAGAGAGCGAGAGAGCGAGAGAGCGAGAGAGAGAGAGAGAGAGAGAGGGGGGGGTTTATGTGTGGGGAAGAAAAGTGCTCTCTACTCACTTTCTGCCCACTGAGCAAAGTCTTGTTACTCTTTGAACACTTGGCCCATTTATTTCTGCTAAGTCGTGATATTGTGAGTCAGCCAGTGAGGACTCTAGTGGCTCTTTTCATGAAACATTAACGAGTTCCTGGGGTTAAAGGGATGCCTAGAAATCAGTGCCGGTCTCAGCTCCCTCTCCCTCTTTACACTCGCTGCAGACGGCCACAAATGCAACAGTGGTGTGTGTGCACGTGTGCGTACGTGCTATGTGCAAGCATGCCTGCGTGTGTATAATTAAGCAATAAGGCACGAGGGGGTGTGGTATACGACCTATATAACACGGCTAAGGTCTGCTCTATGGCACGACGCAACACGGAGTGCCTGGATACAGCCCTGAGCCGTGGTATATTGGCCATATACCACAACCCCCTGAGGTGCCTTATTGCTATTATAAACTGGTTACCAACATAATTAGAGCAGTTGATATAAATGTTTTGTTATACCTGTGGTATACTGTCTGATGTACCACGGCTGTCAGCCAATCAGCATTCAGGGCTCGAGCCACCCAGTTTATAAAAAGCAATAACACCAATAAAGCACACAGAGACGTGTTTCTGGCTTTCTGACTCCCAGTCGTGCTCTGGCATCCCCTGTCGGGAGACACGCTGGGTTTGGCCCCCATAAAGCCTTGCTGCATCCTGAGCCCTGAACACGACAGCCCTGTGCACAGCCAGGGTTATTAATCTACTCCTGCTCTGCCACCCACGGCCCACCTCCCCGCCAGGGCCACTGTTTGATGACACGTCCAGATCAGCACTCCCACGTACCAACCCGAATCCCATTCCCCGAGCAAACCAGACCAGGCTCCCACCACGATAAAGAAAGTCCCAGCTAAGAGTGAGGAGGCACAGTTCAGACACTTGACTCCTCAGCCTCTCGCTTGAGCTCACATTGTCCTTGACTTTCCCATTCAAACAGCCATTTATAAGGCTGTGTCCGTTCTTCCAAAAAGACCATGGGGGGGGCGGGGGGGGGGGGGTACATAGATACGTGCTGAAAGCCAGCGATGGTTAAGTCCATAGCAGAAACAGAGGAAGGGATTGCTACGGCAGGGAGTTAATTAACAGCGTATTCCCGTTTGATATAAGTCATCTCCTCTCCTAGCAGTGTGAGTTTACCTTGATGGAATATAAAACGGCAAGCTGCTGCTGCTGTGTCTGCTAATTATTGCCTGTGTCCTGTGGCCACTTGGACGACGCAGAGAGTAGCGTCCCTACTACTACACACACACACACCATGGTTGGGCTGAAGGCAGTAAAAAAATCTGGATTTTGAAAACGTTCTATATAAATAGCTTCGACTTTTCACTTTATTGAGAAGTCACTTAAAATAAATGCCCTTTTCTCGATCGTTGAGATTGTCATTTTAGTTTACTTCCAGAATTGACCGCCTTCAATTAAAATTGAGCCCAACCCTGACACACACATAAACACACACACACACATGCATGTACAGGCGGGGTACACACACACACAAACACATGTATGTGCACACTCACACAAACACACATGCACACAATTAAAGGGACAAGAGAAAGGTTAAGGCTCTGCTTTTGTTCAACAAAGGAGCAGGTGGAAAGTCTCACCTTTAACGTTAGATGCAGACAATTAAAGGGATAAGACATAAGACAAAGATTTAAGGATTTGCTACTGGGACATATTCACCCCCCCCACATTTTTTTCATACACGTTCTTCATTTCCATACCACGTCAAGAGATGAGAATTGACTAACACTTTAAAAAAAATGCACCAGTCTTAACACATGTAGTATGTGTGAGAACGTGTCGCATATTGCATGTACAATACATGAGGGGTGGCAGGTAGCCTTGAGGTTAAGACCATTGGGCCAGTAACCGGAAGGCTGCTGGTTCAAATCCACTTGCGACTAGGTGCAAAATCTGCCGACGTGCCCGTGAGCAAGGCACTTCGCCCTAATTTCTCCTGTACGTCAAATCTAATTTTATTTGTCACATGCGCCGAATACAACAGGTATTTCACCTTAACCAACAATGCAGTTTTAAGAGTCGGTCTGGATAAGCGACCCCACCCCCCACCCCTCTGCTAAATGACTAAAATGTAAAAATGTAATTTACAGAAGATCAGAGTACTGTATGATGAGATTACATTGAGAGAGTTTCAGCATGTTGAGAGAGAGAGAGAGAAATAGAGAGGTTGGTCGGGGTCATGAAGACACGGTGGCCTCTCCAGTCTCCTCCCCAGCCCGTGTCATGCAAACAGGCATTTCTATTCCAGGACTCAGCCTCTTCACACTCCTCCAAAGCTACATCTGAGATTCAGCTCATGTGTTAAAAGACTCCAATCACTGGCTGGTTGGTGTGTCCCCTGCACACACCCCCCTGCCAATGTCAACAGTCGACAGACAGACAGCGGTGATTGATTGACAGATGTGTGATCAAAGATAAGGTTATCAAATGAATACGTGTTTTATATTGCATTATTGTATAATTGAAAAATCTCCCTGTCATTGGTATCTGACCGGAGAATATTGACATGTAGTCTGGTGGAGAGATGGGCCAATGGGTCAATCTTTGATGATCCATAGAGTATATGACATTACGTGTGTGTCTGTGTGTGTGTGTCTGTGTGTGTGTGTCTGTGTGTGTGTGCGTCCCCACAAGACAATGGCACCCCCATCTCCCACTTCTCCTACTGCGCCGCGCTCTCCCACAACGGCACGCCTCAACATTAGGGTCTGACTTAATTAGGACTAATTACAGCCTTCGTTAAGGCACTCTGCTCCCAACAGCTATACTACAGTATGGAGAACAGGCTGGGTTTCTCTCACAGATTCTCCAGCTCTGTCGATGGACCTTCTATTCCGCTAAGCTTTGCATTTGAAAGCCCAGTGGCTTTATTGAATGTCTGTATCGGGACACTCGACTGACGCGGCCCGTTTTGGCAGCACAGAGCTAGTACTGTATGTCGTATTGTAACACCGCAGTATGGTGGAGAACGTGGACACGCTGTCATGTCCCAGCAGTCTTCCGCTCAGGTCCAGAACAGCACAAGGCCACAAGCTGCAGGTAATCCTGGCTTTAATAGCCACCTCCATCTTGTCCTATTTCTGGGATTCTCACCATCTTTGTAGAATGCACGGGGGTTTGATTACGCCTCGGAGCCATCTCTCTTTGTTGTGCATTCGTCTCCTCCTTGTTCCGCTGTTCGGAAATTCCAAAGGTGAATTAAATACAGTATACCCTACCCCCTTCCTTTTTTTTGTCCTTCCCGCAATCTCAGTTTACTTGAAAACGCAGAATAGGAAGGTCATATTTACTGTGTTGAGAATCAAAGGCAGAGTCTGTGCCCCCCCCTTCAACCCCCATTGCCCTCTTTCCCTTTCGCACAAAATCTGATACTTTTCCTGGGACACTCTGTCAGAGTGAAGAAAAGATGTTATTCTCCCCATTGAAAAGGAGAAATGTAAAATGCGATAACGCATGCAGCTGAGAATTGAGATTAACACAAATCACCATTTTGGCTGAAAAACACAATCTCTGCAGGCTTGTTCTCACAGGCAATCCGTTTTTTTTCCCTTCCCTTTCCTTTGTATGAATTCACATGTACAATTGTTAAGCCACTCTGGTGGAATTGTTTGGACCGAAAGAGAGCTTTGAGCGAGACCTTCCAGCTCAATGGAGTTCTAGTCCTCTGTATGCCTGTAATGGCCTTTAAGTGAATATCTGAAGTGAGAGAGACAGTGCCTGCGACACCTACTGCTACATATATGAACACCGCAGCTCCACGCACTGACTCGATATCTGTGCGAATTGTCCGCCCCCCCAGGACTTTAGATAGAATAAGCTGTGCACTGCTGTCCGTGTTATAAGCTTCATGATGGAATATTCCCTTGCATTAAAATCCGAGCCTCTTCCGATACGCAGACTACGCACTGCGCGTAGGGCCCCGCGGCCGTTAGGGGGCCCGACCCCCAAAAATAATGTATATTATATATAGACTGAGTGTAAAAACATTAAGAACACCTTCCTAATGTGGAGTTGTCCTCAGAAGAGCCTCAATTGATCGGGGCATGGACTCCACAAGGTGTTGAAAGCGTTCCACAGAGATGCTGTTCCATGTTGTCTCCAACGTTTCCCACAGGTGTGTCAAGTCGGCTGGTTGTCGTTCAGGTGGTGGACCACTCTTGATACACACGGGAAACTGTTGAGCGGGAAAGACCCAGCAGCGTTGCAGTTCTTGACACAAACCAGTGCACCTGGCACCTACTACACTGCGCCGTTTCGAATGGCGCACATACACAATTCACGTCTCAATTGTCTCAAGGCTTAAAAGTAATTTAACATTAGAACTGCTGTGCCTTGATGGACCCCCCCCCCCCCTCCCCCCCTCCCCTTCAGTCATTCTGACAGTGTAATTAATAAACGTCATATGTTTTGGTGGTGTTTTATGAAGGCCTCGGGTAACATTAGAATACGATTTTGCATTTAATTTAATTTAACACAATAGCATTTTCATTCGTTTATGATACATACTGTAGGTTATATGTAAAAACACAAAAGAAAACACACACAAATTGAACTGTTCCAAGAAAAGTTTGGTGCTGGCACATGGCAACAGCTTGTTTTTGATAACGGCAACAAAATGAAAGTACACCAACCACCAATACGCGCGGTCAAATGATGAAAACATCAGTATCCTAAACACCACTATAAGCACCGAGTGGCCTTGATAGTACGTGAAACTCGGCACAAATTCAACGGCGGCATTATGATGAATATACGTGTCTATGTGACGGCAGTTGAACTGTCCTTAACAGTTGACAGCATGTTCACAACTGTCACTTGCTTGGCACACTTTGACAAACCTTTGTTTGGTTGTAGTGTGTAACAGTCTCAGTTTTCCCTCTTGATCTTGTTCCCCATTGTCTTGTCATTCTTCAGCATTGTTGTGGAGTACAGCCTGTGCAGGTGCCTTATTTTGCGCGGAGGGAGGGAGCTCCCGTCCCACGTTGTTCATCATGGTGCCCGACCAGACTTGTTTTCTTTGCAATCAAATTGCTAAGTTAAAATATTTGGTAGTGCATCAGCAGTTTTCCACTCATGTCAGTCACTCAATTAGCCCATGTCAGCTACCATTTTTTATTGCTAGGTAAAGTAGTCTTGCCAGGTATCTAAACCTTTTAGTAGTAGGCTTTATCAACACCAAACTCCCGACCTGGCATGCAGGACATGCTCTCAGGGGCCCTGCTCTCAGGGCCCCCATTGTTTTTTGTCAAGTCACTCTCACTCAGATATCATATGAACATGGCATTAGTCATGGCAAAATGTGAATCATTTGAGAGAATGTGATTTAAAACCGCAACACTTTCTCTACACCTCATGGCAAAATGGGCCGAATTTGAGGAAATGTAGTTTAACATTGCAACAACAACAAAACGTATCCACTGCCAAGAGGGGGGGCACTAACCAAATTTCACGTCGGGCCCCAAAAGGCTGGAGGTGGTACTGATTATAATGACAGGAAGATAAAAAGTAAAAAACAAGGGACTGTGTAAACGTAATATATCTGCATTCCTTTGCTGTCTTCCTCCAGTGGCCATAGATTCATGTCTCTGCTGCACAATTAATATCCAAACGGACCAGCAAATACCAGCGTCTTTATTAAAATCAATAGCCACAGTGCTGGGTCAGACCTCTACTACAAAGATCAAAAGAATGGAATTAACCTTTTTTTTCTATGGAATCCGCCTGACCAGGTATCCCCCCCTTTAATTAAACAGACGCCTAGTTGGGTTGGGCCTGACAAAAGCCAATAGGACTGAATGTACGGGAGGAATTCTGGCCTGTGTCTGACCCCAGAGAGACCACAAAGGCCCTCTGTAACCTGCCCAGGGTAACAGGGTAGGACTACGCCCCAGACCATCCCAGCCAGATTAACGATTAGCCGCAAGAATGGCCCCTCCCAATCTGATGCGAAGAGAAAGTGAGGATGGGGCTTGAAAAGAGAAAATAGGATGGATGGCTCGTCCAGTCCGATGTGCCTGACTGCCTTACACTCATCTGGCAGGGCTGACTCTGAGGGCCAGCCCTCTCAAAGTGGGGGCTGGCCGGGGTCCTCTACATCTGAGGAGCGCTATGAAAGGCAAACAATAAGCAATCTGTTTGTCCACCCCTGGAAAACGCCGCTCCCCTTTCATCCGCGGGCTCCCATTTCCGTGGGTCGTGACTTTACTCAAACATCAATTACTGTTACGTTCCCTGTTTGATCTCACAGGCTCGTCTTCCATGTAAAATCAGGAGGGGGGAAAAATGTGTAAAGACAATGCACTGATTGTGTTTTTTTCTCTGTTGTGGTATTTTATGCTCTCGATGTGGTCTGCTAGGCAGTGGTTGTTGATTGCCTCTCTCTCTCACCTCAATCAGAGCTGCTATAGACTATTGTAGTGCATAATAAGCTTTGAGGTCATTTTACCTTCTCAGAGAGAACTTGGCCTGGACTGGGCATAAACAGGCCATCCACCGTGTGACTTGTTCATGTATTGAAGGTTAGTTGACAGAGAGCATAGGCAGTGATGAGAGATCACAGAGACACAGGCAATCACTTTTAGTTTATGGTGATGGCCAACGAGATGAGATCTGTGTTCTTTTCGATACAGCTGCTTCAAATTGAAGCAGAGTTTTGTAGCTTTGCTACCTTACTTTGCCTTGCAAGCTCATCCTGTTCATGTACTTACGTTTACATATGTAGAATTAGCGGAATCAAGACTCTAATAAGAAGGGATTTTGTATGACGAGAGTGACAAACTCTTAGCATAAATTAGAATTTGTAGTTCCATATAAGCCAACTTCATGTATACCAGCCAGTAATCCTCAGTGACCCTAGTAGGCTAGACGCGTTAGAAGATCATAGGATCAGATATGGGAAAATGTCCTAGCTCGCCTAAACCTTCTGGCTCTGCCCTCTCTGTTTAGACAAGGCTTTACAGTAGTTCATGACAGGATGAATTTCAAGCATGCAAGTATTTTTTTCCCCCCAAGTGCATCCTCAAATCCCACCAAAAAATAAGGCTTGATATAACGGACGGCTCTGCCAAGCTTTTACGGCACTAGCAGAGTTGACGTCGTGCTCCCTCCATGTTGTTGTCAGCTGTTTTTCTCCTGTTTCCCCCCTCGGCCACACGTCGACAGCTAATTCAGTGCTCAAGAAGAGGTTTGAGTTTCCCTCCAAGCTGCTGCAGCTGTGCCTCTGACTGTCTGGGATTAGGCAACAAAATGAACTCATAATAAAATGAATCAATCATCATGACATTTTGTTTAAATGTAGCTATTGAAAACATTTCGCCTGTTTCCTCAGGCACGCTTGGAAGAGAGGGGCCGGGATGCATAAAAATAGAAGGCTTGTTTTTTTAATATAAATGTAAGGACAGAGATTCATTTGTCTTAACCCCCCCCCCCCCCCTACCCTTCCCTCTCCTCTCCCACTCTATCTGTGCCTGTCTATATTTTTTCAAGTTAGAATAATTTGCTGGTTTATTTGCCTTGCCGTGTGGAGTGGAATTGAGAAACATTGGCCGACGAGAGCGGCACAGTTAATTTTCCGCCTTTGGTGTTTGACAGCGCTGGAGTAATGGGGTTCCGATCAGACTCTCTTCCCTTCACAGGGAAAGTAACTTAAGTGTTCATGTTCATACCAACAAAATTAAATGATAAATGAATGAGCTTTTTTTTCTCTTCATTTTTTTTTCTTCTTTTTTTTACACGTCTCCCATTCCGTTCGAGGCGATTCCGTTAATGAATTAGATCAAGGTGACATATACTGTCTGAATGAACCTGGGGAGAAAATGAAAAAGATGTCTATTTTTTTTGGTCCTGATTTGCAAAGAAATTTAGATCACGGCAAAGCAAGAAGGCATTGCGTCGTCATTTAATTAATTACTTAATGTGTCCCTTCATCGTCTAATTGAATTAATTAGGGGCCTAATTGGGCAGAGTGATGATGGCTTCCGGGGCTGTGGAGCCCTTGATGAGCTGAAGGTAGCTGGGCTTCTTAGAGAGACTCGGGGAGAGAGTGCTCTCCTGGGACGGACGGGGAGGGACCCTCCCTACCGCCATCAGCGGCCCCAGCTCCCCTCAGCTGTCCCTGGATTGGAGGGGTCAGGGGAGGCCTGGGGCCAGTGAAAGCCTCACTCTGGCTCCTCTATAGACATGTCTCTGGAGACCAAGTACACATGCTTGGACTGAAAGAGTTTAAAAAAAGCATGACACAGCATCCAAGTTGTGTTCTACTCTAAAGAGCTGCAAAAGGCCTGTATTACAGTGATACTGTATGAACATCTGCCAATGTATTACCTTGTAGGGCATTTTGTTCTATCCATCACTAACCGGCCTCCGTCCAGCAACCTGCCCTGAACTTAGTCACTGTCACCCGGTTACTCAACCCGGCACCTTAGAGGCTGCTGCCCTACGTATATAGACATGGAACACTGGTCACTTTAATAATGGAACACTGGTCACTTTAATAATGGAACACTGATCACTTGAATAATGTTTACATACTGTTTTACCCATTTCATATGTATGTACTGTATTCTACTGTGTTCTAGTCAATAGCACTCCGACATTCTTAATCCCATTCTTTTACTTTGAGATGTGTGTGTATTGTCGTGTATCGTTAGCTACTACCGCACTGTTGGAGCGAGGGACACAAGCATTTCGCTACACCCGCAATACCACCTGCTGAATATGTGTATGTGACCAATAACACTGGATTAGATTTTTGGGGATTTGAGGTGTGTGTGTGTGTGTTTCCTTGCTGTGTATGCGTGTGATTTGTGTACAGTATTTATGTGTTGTCCTGCAGGGCTGACGGCTGCAGCGATGGCCGAGGCTATGAAGCTGCAGAAGATGAAGCTGATGGCCATGAACAACCTCCACGGAGCCGGCAGCCAGAACGGGACCGAGTCAGAGAACGACGAGCTCAACTCCAACGCAGGTCAGAGGCACAGCAACGTACATACTGTACTTTTCATTTTTTTTACCACATCCAACTATTGAGGCACAATAAACAGGAAATTATGACAGAAAACCCGTATAATAAAGATCATTCAGATATGTATTATGACTGTCAACTCAAATGAAAATATTACCCCCCCCCCCAAATAATAACAGATGTATCTGTTCAAGTCCACAGCCAGTGTGTTAATAGCCTGTCTAGCCGTCTCTAGGAGGTAGGTTAGGTAGAGACTGCGGAAGGTTTGTCTCCTTGTAAACTTCGACTGGCCATGTCTCTTTCTCCATGGCTGCTTCACACGTGACTACAGGTAATTGGTTCTGGCCCTCGCGTTGCTTTCGCTTTAGCCGTATTTTATTGAGGCTAATGGCGTCCTTAATGGCTGCGACCTGACCGTGCATTTAGATGGCGGTGATGGCAGCGTGTGTGACTAACAACGCGCGTGGCGGCGGGCCGGGTAATAGAGGCGCCACGCAGACAGGCTTCTTTATCACCACCCAGAGCCACGGCAGACGCCCCCGATAGAGACATGAGTCTGAATATGTAGAGGGACAAGTAAACACACACACACACACACACACACACACACACACACACACACACACACACACACACACACACACACACACACACACAGAGAGAGAGAGACAGGACAAACTGATGTGCACACTTATTTATACTTCACACTGTTTACATATAAACACACAAGGCCTGCGAGGGAAGAAAACCCAGCTAGCACATAAACGTTCTGAGAACCATATGTTTCTTAGAGCTTGGTGAGAGTGTGTTGTCCTGTGGTTATTTTGCATACAACCTTCCCACAACATTCTGGGAATGGTGCAGGATAGTTACTTGGAACATTTAAGGAACTTGAGAAAAATAACGTTTCATTACTTTAACAGAACGTTTTCTAAATGTTTAAAGATAGTTATATTGAATAAAAATGTTGGTAATGTTCTAGGAACGTTCTCCAACTGGTTTGACATTTGGGAATGTTCTCAAATAGTTCAGAGAAACAACATTCTTCTGTGGGAATTTCAGTACTTCAGCATAACGAGAGAAAAAAAATGGCATGCTAGCTCCATCCTGGTGGCTCAGTGGACTAATTCCATGGATAGAGAACAGAAGATCACAGGTTTGAATCTCACTGACGCCGTGCCACAATAAAAAATACATGTTTTTGCACGATTAATGCGTAAGTAAATACATTTTCATGTGTCCTGTCTGTGTAGTTCCAAACAGTTAACTTATGCTATCAGTGTTATTAAAAGTCTTTAAGGAAGCTATTCAAACACCGCCTATAATTTCCGTTCCCGGAACGTTAATAAATCCTCACAAGAAAACTTTCAGGGAACCATAGTAAAACGTTCTCAGAACCTTCCTGCAACTAAAAATCTATGTTCCCAGAACAGAATAAATGTTCACTTCCATTCTCAGAATATTTAAAAAACATTCAATTTTAGCGGTCAGGGAACCAAACATGGAACCAAATGTGCTAGCTTCCAATGAACCAAATGTGCTAGCTTCCAAGGAACCAAATGTGCTAGCTTCCAAGGAATCAAATATGCTAGCTTCCAAGGAACCAAATATGCTAGCTTCCAAGGAACCAAATGTGCTAGCTTCCAAGGAACCAAATGTGCTAACTTCCAAGGAACCAAATGTGCTAGCTTCCAAGGAACCAAATGTGCTAGCTTCCAAGGAACCACATGTGCTAGCTTCCAAGGAACCACATGTGCTAGCTTCCAAGGAACCAAATGTGCTAGCTTCCAAGGAACCAAATGTGCTAGCTTCCAAGGAACCAAATGTGCTAGCTTCCAAGGAACCAAATGTGCTAGCTTCCAAGGAACCACATGTGCTAGCTTCCAAGAAACCAAATGTGCTAGCTTCCAAGGAACCACATGTGCTAGCTTCCAAGGAACCAAATGTGCTAGCTTCCAAGGAACCACATGTGCTAGCTTCCAAGGAACCACATGTGCTAGCTGGAAACAGAGAACTTACAAAAGTATTTACTGGATTCATTTATTTGTATTTTGGGGTGATGCTGTTTGCACAGTAAAAGAGTGGCTGGCCTTGGCGACAGTAGGCAGGCAGAAAGTGTCCATGAATCCCGCTGTCTTGCTGAGCCTAATTGATGTTCCCGATCAAATGAAGCCATGTAGCAATATTGGTGTAACGTGACACCTCAACCTAAATGATTACCGATAGTTAAATCTCCTCCAGTACATTGTAACGAGACAGCCGTGAGATTGGGCGACGATGACAGAGCTGGATGGAGAGAAGAGGGTGTGTCAGTAGCGAGGGCTGGGTGCCTGTGTGTCCCACTCTGTCACAGACCCTCTAATGTACTCCTCCCTGACACCAGCACTACGGTGAGCTGGCCCCTCTCTGTCACATCACCAGGGATAATGATGATGATAATGATGCTGCTGATAATCACTACAGAGAGGCAGCAGGCTTTCCTGGCTTTCTGTCCAGCGGATCGGTGAAACACTGCCGTGCAAGTGGGCCTCAGCTAGCACTGTCACACAAGTCACCCACAATTCAGCAGGCTACTCCATTCTCCGAAATGAAGAAGCCAGTGAGTTAAGCCCTCATGCAGAAGGCATTTGAAGGGACGAACTTCACACTACCTGTAAAACGGATCCCTGAGTGGTTTAGCAGAGGGGTGTGTGTGTGCAGGGGGAGACTTTTCCGAAGTGTGCCTACGCAAATTTGGGCCCCCAGGTTTGCCTTCTCATATGACTTTGACTCAACCCCACCAGCAAGAGCCAGAGCACCTGAGAGAGACGGGGGAGGAGAAGGAGGGGGAGCATGCTTCATCTCAGTAACATCCACTTTGACCCTAAAAAGAGTTGGAAGAAAGGCCTTGTGGTTTCTGGTTGGTTTTGCAGCACGCTTTGTTGAGAGGTGGGTGGTGGTGGGGCAGGGACGTTGGAATCTGATCTAGCGAATCGCGTCTCTTAAGTTGAACAAACAGCTTCAGAAGATATCCTTCCGACTTTAACCCATTGCGTTCTCTCTTCCACGGCCAAGACACTGATCCCTAGACGACAGCTGCAAAGCCTGATGTCTCTGTTTTTCCCTCTACCCCTCTCTCTCTCCTTCTCTCTTTTCTTTCCCTGTTTCTTTCTCGTTCCTGCGTTCCCGGGGGCTGTGTTTGGTCCCCCTCCCTCTCTCTGAAGGCAAGCTGCTTTTTTGGAGAACATCAAAGGGCCAGCTAATCTGCGTTTTCCCCTCCGTGCGGGATGGGCTGTAAGAAAACCTTCAGCTATCTGCGTACAACCGTTAGCGGAGATAGGCACGATTTCAATCTCTCTCCCTCCCATATCTCCTCAAACAGCGACACCCCCCCCACCCCTCTCTCAAGACAAAAAAAAAAAAAACACTTAGAAATCATCGCTTTTGGAGGCAGAGAGAGAGCTGACGAACGCTTGATCGTTTTCTTTTAGCGCTGTAATCAGTTGACCAATTTGGCTTAACCCTCAGTCTAACTTTGGGGAGTCTCCTTAAAGTGCAGAGCAGAAGTTGGTTCTCGGCGCGGAGAGACTGTTTGAAAGGATGTTTATACTCTTTGGGTTTTTACAGCCGAAAAGCTGCAAAGAGGCACAGGGGCTCCTGTGAAATGGTGTCTTTAAATATAAATATGCCTCTGAAATCCTGTTAACAAGGGGGGGAAAAGGAAGAGATTACTAAAGGGAGAACATGTGTTTCTGGTCGAGGCGACTGGAGAAGAATAGCCCAGCAAAAAAGGGGCTCATTGGTC
The DNA here is from genome assembly GCF_045791955.1 of Oncorhynchus clarkii lewisi. NCBI lineage: Eukaryota > Metazoa > Chordata > Actinopteri > Salmoniformes > Salmonidae > Oncorhynchus > Oncorhynchus clarkii. The sequence continues at coordinate 48,037,981 of NC_092156.1, read as the reverse complement.
TAATGGCGTACTGTCAGGGAAAATCACCGTCACAAATGACATCAGAGAAGAAGTGATATATTTTTCCTTTGCGACTGACAAGTTAAAAGAGAAATCCCATGCATTATTTAAACTGGATCTGGAGTCTGTCAGGCACGTGATTTGCAGAGTTAGCAAAAAACAGGTGTGGGTGTAGAGAGAGAGAGAGAGAGAGATAGACAGAGAGAGAGCGAGAGAGAGAGAGTGGAAGCTCATAGAGAAAGCGTGGGCACCTAGCGATCTGTGTGCGCGCAGTCGTTTCAAATCCCTAACCACCAAACCGGTCAGCACTTTTTCCTTCTTTACTCTCTATCGCTCACCTCGCTTTTCCTTTTTTTCCCCTCCTCTTTTGAAGCCCCGTGTCTTTGCTGGGCAAGTGTCACTTTTGTTTAGTCTGATTGGCCTGTTTGATAACAGCCCCTTCCTGTCTCGTCGGCCATTTTGAAAAACACAAGAGAAGAGAAGACTGGAAGAGAAGGGGTAGATAGATCTCACACTTCCTTTTCTTGCCCTTCCTCCCTCCCTTCTTCCCTACCTTCCTCCCTCCCTTCCTCCCTCCCTTCTTCCCTCCCTTCTTCCCTCCCTTCCTCCCTCCCTTCCTCCCTCCCTTCCTTCCTCCACACAGCTGCAACAGGAGACACCCCTCTTCCCTTTATCTGACCGAGAGACAGTGTCACTGGATAGCCCTGAGCAGTTTGTTTCGTGTCCAGTATTGACCAGCGTGGCGAGTGTGAGGGTGATCCCGGCTGGACTTGTGGGGGCTGGGGTCAGAGCTATCACCTTTCACTGTGGTTCCCCTGGGCTCTGCCCCTCTTGTTGTTTCACATGGACGCGTCCTCCTCTCTGGAACTTGTGCAGCAGAGTCATTGTTTTGTAACAAGTAAGTTTCATTTGCAGAAAGACATCGGACACGTTTGACACAACATTCCTGACATTGTCAATTACATCATCAGTGTGTTTTTTGTTGTTGATGGTGTTGTTGTTGCTGTTCCGTGTGTTTAAGTATACTGTTACTGAGCTCCGTGTTGCGGTTCTTCTCTTCAGACCCTCTCCCACGGGCTCTGAGCTCACTATACTGCCCCTTGTGGGAGCCAAATGAACAGCACTGATGTAAACCACAGGCAATACTGAAAACGAGAGTCGCAATGTAATTCAGCAAGGCACCTCACTGAACGACATTCTGTTTTTGTGCTCCCTTAAGAGTCCACTCTCTCGTTATTATATTCATTTCCATAATGAGTTGCGCCATAACAGTCTGCCAGATAACCCTGTTCGCGGTGGGACTGCGTCTGACATGACTAGTGCCTCTCTCTCTCTAACAAATAGAAGCGCAGGTTATGTGTATGGATCAGAGAAGTGCTGTCACCTCAAATGGCTGAAGCACCCCTGGTCTGTTCTGTCTTTCCTGCTGACGGCTCAGAAAATGTTCCAGCCCTTCGTCCTCCAGCTGAAATATTCTCCCAGTTCCAGCCATCAGGAATTAATGTCCCATAAATCATGGCCCTCAGAGGGACAGGGGCTGCATACTGACCACTCACACTGAGGCTGCCGCACAGCACACGCTGGAACACACACACACACACACACACACACACACACACACACACACACACACACACACACACACACACACACACACACACTGTACACTACACACCAGTGGTTCTAGTATATACAGGAGGTTACACATGTACGAACACACTTTTACACATGTACGAACACACATCACTGGAGCGTCGGACAAATGTAAAATTCACTATGACGTTTGCACAGAAATGCTCACACGCCACACGGGTATAAACGCAGACAATCCCATTGACCTCTCATACACAGCACACATGCTATCCTCTGTGTCCCTCCCATGTCTCTGGGTGTTGGAGAGGAGCACCATTGATTAGCCCACCCTAGGCTACGGTGTCAGATAACCGGCTGGTCAAATACGACTCTCACTCTGACCGGCTCTGCTCTGTGGATGAAATGAGATGTCTCGGAGAAAAGCGAGATAAGACTCGCGTCTGGCTTCTCAGTGTCGCCTGTTCCTCTCTCTGCCAAGGAAAGCCTGCATGTACTCACGGCAGAGCCATCACTAATGCCACGACATGGTGATAGACACCAGCCCAATCAGTGGTCCTCGCAGGGGCAGGCTGGGGACACCAGCCCCCCCCCCCCACCCCTCCCGGGGTGCACTGCCTCAGGGTTGTTCGCACAGGAAATGGACATGAAGGGTAGACCTGTCACAAACAACAGCAGCCCTTTGTGAAAGAAGAAGAATCGCACGATCTGAGCATGACATGAACGCTCCTCTCCACCTCTCCCAGTCAGAGTGTCGACCTTGACGAGACCATGTCAGCAGTGTCACAATTATGGTCAACTGCCTGACGGAAGCCATTTCAGGGTGTCTTCAACAGAGTGACACGGACAGCAGAGTAGAGGAGGACCTTTCCTCTGGCGCTCTGACCCTCTCCTTAGACTGACCTCTTGGGTGCCGTGTCTGTGGATGGGTTCGAGAGAGAGCGAGGTTAGTCAGGTGAAGAGGAGCGAGGGCGTGTGTTTAGAGGAGAGGGAGGGTGCAAGGCGTCCATCTTTAGACTAAAACCCTTGGTCCAGATAATGGGAATCCATCCAGCGTAATGACCTACAGATCCTGTTGGTAATGAGATGGGGGAATTGCCTGCTCTTGGTACCAGATGATACTGTATTAACGGCGTGGGCGAGCGCAGCGGACGGGGGGCCGTCAGGAGCCCCTCTGCCTCCGATCATTTTTCATCCGGCTGACATCCGAGCGGGCCCGAAGCGCCGGAGAGGGGATTGATTTCAAATGAGCCTCAAAATGATGCCTAATGAAAACCTGTAAAGACACTTTCAGCTCTAAATACCAAATTAGCTGTAGCCAACAGAGGATAAACACTTGATGGATCCCAAACTCAGACACTTTCTATCATGGGCCTGTTTGACTATTTATGAAGGGGTTGAGTGCTTATGTTTTCCTGTAAGAGTGTATGAGAGAGTGTGTGTTTCTATCTGTGCGCGTGAAAGTGCACATGTGTTTTGTGCCAGATTGGTTGCGTGTTCGAGGCACTTTCTTTGGCTCAAATGTTTTCTGGGAATGGCGTTGAGGAGAATAGCTCGGCGCCAGCCTTTGGTGGAGCTCATTGATATGTAAACGCAGGGCGATATCAAAGAGGCGTCTCCTTCCCTTTCCGTGCGGTGAGCACTACTTATAATCAAAGACACGTCGCTGTAAACCGCTCAAAGGGAGCCAGGCACTCTGATGGCCATTAATGTGTCTCTGTGATAAGGGGACGCGAAATACTCAGCCATCTTACTATAAAAATAAAAAAAATAAAAAAAACAGACGTTTAGATGCTCAGAACCAGGAACAGGAAGTGACCCAAGACAAAGTCTGACGATTGCTTGTAAATACCCTGGGAATTATACCGGGGTTAAAAATGCTATATTATTTCCAAGGAATGCTAAATTACATGCAGTAATTGCAGTAAAGTTTTTTGGCCAGAGAAATGCTTATTGTTACACTTACATTAAATGACGGAATATTAAGCCTGGACACCTGTGATAAATGACCATGTCATCGACACGTGCAGCACCAGCGCTACGGTGCCGCAGTGTCTCCCTTTAATGTCACCGATCTGTCTGATCAGAATCCCCTTAGCCTTCAAAATCCTCCACTCCGAAAACCACCATTTAAGAGTTGATTTTGTCATAACAGGACGTGTCCCCATCATCTTCCTGTTGGCCTTCCCCTGCCTGGCCGTGGGCCTCCACCTCAAACGCCGGAGAGTTGCCTGGGCTCCGGGAACCGTAGTTCTAGAAGCCCTTGCTCCTCTGTCTCGCTGTCAGACCCGCTCAACTCCTCCGACTTCCATTCCTCTCCTCACAGCAATTAACACTTCATTAAGAGACCTCTTTAATCATTTTCCCTTTCAATTCCAACCCTCTTCTGCCAGGGCCTCTGGTGGGTTGTACTCATTGTTTTGGGAGGGAATTAATGACTGACAATTTAAATGTTTTTTTCTTCATTACTTCTTTGTTATTGCGTGTAAATAGGTTTCCCCACCCAGGATCCCCACAGCCCCCCCCCCCCCCCCCCCCCCCCCCCACAGCCCCCTACCCCGGTAAACAGGTATTTTCATAAATATGTAAAGACTTATTTCTCTGTGTCCTCTCAGCAATCCCTGCTTCTCTTCTCACAGACATGTTCACACCTGACTCATGGCTAGTAATAAGATTTACCACTGGTAGACATTAAATCTGTCCAACTGGCTGTGCTGGGCTGTTAGGGATTAGCTGCAGTGAATTGCATTAGGTACAGTGCTGTTACTGCTGTACAGTAGATGCACCAAGGCTGAATTAGTTATTCTGCCAGCCTGTCAGACCTGGGCAGGTTTTTGATTAAGGCCGGTTTTTAAGACTACCCACGTGTTTAGCATTGAAATTGCTTGCATTTATAAAGTATAACGGTATGATCACAAGCATCAAGAGCAGCATATTCAGAAACATACGGATTCGTGGTGGGGGTGATGAGTGGCAGATACTGAGGCCTATGAGGGCCTCCTCTATTGGGGGCTGGGGATTGGGTTGGAACCGGGGGTGTAGTCTTAGGGACATCTGGCAGAGGGAGGGGGGATGCCAGGGGCTGCCTGGCACAACCCTAGAGGATGCAGGGGGGGCACGGCGGGCATCCCACAGAGAGCCTAAAACCCACTGCCATTCTCACAACCCCCCCAATCATTTCCTAACTGTCACTGTTAGAGGGAAGGGAGGGAAAGAAATGTCAATCTTAGCCAGCAGCCTCTTAATCACTGCTGTTAACCTGCACCGGTCTGCACTGGAAGGGCTACGTGCAAGGTGTTATGGAATATTAATGCCACAACTTGAACTAGCTTTTCTATCGACTAGTCTCCGATTCGGGTTTGAGCCAAACTCTTTCTTTTTGATTAAAGGAAATGTCGCGATAATAACACCAGGTTTATTTCATTGAAATGGTGTAGAAATATTCTTATCCTGCCTATTAGGAGTGAAGGAGGAGGAGTGAAGGAGTGAAAGTAAGGACATTGTTTATGGCCAACACTCTTCTCAGTCTCAGATGAGAATGAATCAAACTGGGTGAAAAGTGAAGGCCGTGCCACAGAGCTGCAGTGCTGGGGTAGTGTTGGGATAGTGCTGGGTGAGGGGCGAGCATATTTGTCATTAGTGTGGATTTGCATGTACCTTGTTGAGCGCGGGGGGGCGGAGGGGGGGGGAGATTGGCCAAAAGCACAGCTGTACTGCCTGCCGCACTGATTGCCTTGCCTTCCTCGCCCTCATTTATCTTCATTTCTTCCCAATTACAGCAAATTAGCAATAGTCTCAGTTGCATTACCAACTTAATCCGCGTTTTTTTCACGCGGACGGCATTATGCAGTGGCAGATGATTCCTTGGCGGGAGTCAGGGTAAACAGCCATGAAAATGCCACCCCGGCAGATGGCGAAGCCCACAAGAAATATGACAAACAGAGTGCCAGCGTGCCGGCCCCTCCGCCCGCACCCACTACAAGCTGTTAGTGTGCTCCCGGATAGCGCGCGCGCGTGTCTGTTTATCAAAGGGTGCGCGCGTCTCTCTGTCTGTGTTTATCCTCTCCTATGCGGTATGTTTGGATGAAAGGTGTTCCAGTGAAACACAGATCGTCCTCTCTGTTCCCAGCCTGGTGAACACTAATGGTTTCTTTGAAGGAGCGGAACAGAAGAAGAGATGTAGTCCTCACGGAATGAGTGGTTTGACCTCTCTGTCGGCATGCTAGGGATATGATTAGCGTTAAGAAGAAACTCGATAAATTCAATCACCTCAATTAATGGAATCTAGAGCAACTCACAAAGGAAGGGCCATCTTTAATTTAACAACTTAATCCTCTTTCATAATGCTCTCTGTCTGTACATCTGACAATAACACATAGCCTACTACTGTGTAGTCAAGCTTTCTCTTTAAAAAGCGCACCAGTTTACAGTCCATCAATGTGGTTTTTAAGAGACAATAGACTGTCCCTTGCAGAAGAGCAAGGGTAATGGAAGAGAGAGAGAGAGAGAGGGTGAGAGAGAGTGAGAGAGCGAGTGAGAGAGAGAGAGAGAGAGAGAGAGAGAGAGAGAGAGAGAGAGAGAGAGAGAGAGAGAGGGTGAGAGTGACTGAGAGAGAGAGAGAGAGAGCGAGAGAGAGTGTGTGTGTGTAAGAGAGTAAGAGAGGGAGAGCGTGAGAGAGGGAGGGAGGGAGAGAGAGAGAGCGAGAGAGAGAAAAGAGAGAGAGAGTGAGAGAGAGAGAGAGCGAGAGAGTGAGAGAGGGAGGGAGGGAGAGAGAGAGCGAGAGAAAGAAAGATTGCCATGTGTTTTGTTTGCTGGGTAGTAAACATGTTAAGGCAGTGCTAATGGAGAGGGTGGTCTCCCATAAACCGATCCTCTCACTGTTTACACTGCGGCTCCCACACATACAGACACGCACATCCAGGGGACCGGCCCGTGGTTCCCCAGCCGCGCTCGTAACTCACAGTGACCTCCAAAATGTCAACGCAGTAGAACCTCAGAAGGGGGCCCCAAGAACCCCAACCCCATTACTAGCCCAAACTATGTGTCATCATAGACCTCTGCCAATCCCCCTTAGACCACCAGAGCAAATAACAACAACTAACAAATAGCATCCTCTCATTACTGCTGCTCAAAGAAGGTTTGAACGTAATTCCTCTCAAGGCATACTGAACTCAGACATAACATACGTATAATGAATTGCAAAGTACCATTACACTGCAGCCTCTCAGGCCAGATGATGGGTTGGTTGTGGGTAATGTCGGCACTGTTCTGTCTGTCTGTCCATGTGTGTGTCTCTGAGGGACCACACGGCATGTCCAGACTGTGGAGGTAAGGACCGGAGCCCTGTGAGGGTGAGGGGACAGATGGTAGACCTAGCTGAAACCAGGCCAATGGCTCTAGTCAAATACACTGGACCAAAGGGGGTCTGGAGTGGCACTGGCCAAGCCTCCAAATTCCCCCCTCTCTGCACCTTTTCAGCTATTTTGTGTGTTTCTGTGTGGGTGTGGGTGTGTGTGTGTGTGTGTGTGTGTGTGTGTGTGTGTGTGTGTGTGTGTGTGTGTGTGTGTGTGTGTGTGTGTGTGTGTGTGTGTGTGTGTGTGTGTGTGTGTGTGTGTGTGTATCAGAGGAGTTGGGGGGAAGTAGAACACACATGTCCATTCTGTATAGCAGGGTTCCCCATGTATTTAATTGTTGGACATGAGAGAGAAAAGAAGAAACCTGCACACTGCTCTGCCTAGTATCACTGCTCTGCCTAGTATCACTGCTCTGCCTAGTATCACTGCTCTGGCTAGTATCACTGCTCTGCCTAGTATCACTGCTCTGCCTAGTATCACTGCTCTGGCTAGTATCACTGCTCTGCCTAGTATCACTGCTCTGGCTAGTATCATTGCTCTGCCTAGTATCACTGCTCTGCCTAGTATCACTGCTCTGCCTAGTATCACTGCTCTGCCTAGTATCACTGCTCTGCCTAGTATCACTGCTCTGCCTAGTATCACTGCTCTGGCTAGTATCACTGCTCTGCCTAGTATCACTGCTCTGGCTAGTATCACTGCTCTGCCTAGTATCACTGCTCTGCCTAGTATCACTGCTCTGGCTAGTATCACTGCTCTGCCTAGTATCACTGCTCTGGCTAGTATCACTGCTCTGCCTAGTATCACTGCTCTGGCTAGTATCACTGCTCTGCCTAGTATCACTGCTCTGCCTAGTATCACTGCTCTGGCTAGTATCACTGCTCTGCCTAGTATCACTGCTCTGGCTAGTATCACTGCTCTGCCTAGTATCACTGCTCTGGCTAGTATCACTGCTCTGCCTAGTATCACTGCTCTGGCTAGTATCACTGCTCTGGCTAGTATCACTGCTCTGCCTAGTATCACTGCTCTGCCTAGTATCACTGCTCTGGCTAGTATCACTGCTCTGGCTTGTATCACTGCTCTGCCTAGTATCACTGCTCTGCCTCGTATCACTGCTCTGCCTAGTATCACTGCCTAGTATCACTGCTCTGCCTAGTATCACTGCTCTGGCTAGTATCACTGCTCTGGCTAGTATCACTGCCATGTATCTCTGCTCTGGCTAGTATCACTGCCTAGTATCACTGCTCTGCCTAGTATCACTGCTCTGGCTAGTATCACTGCCTAGTATCACTGCTCTGCCTAGTATCACTACTCTGGCTAGTATCACTGCTCTGCCTAGTATCACTACTCTGGCTAGTATCACTGCTCTGCCTAGTATCACTGCTATGGCTAATATCACTGCTCTGCCTAGTATCACTGCTCTGGCTAATATCACTGCTCTGCCTAGTATCACTGCTATGGCTAATATCACTGCTCTGCCTAGTATCACTACTCTGGCTAGTATCACTGCTATGGCTAATATCACTGCTCTGCCTAGTATCACTACTCTGGCTAGTATCACTGCTCTGCCTAGTATCACTGCTATGGCTAGTATCACTGCTCTGGCTAGTGTCACTGCTCTGGCTTGTATCACTGCTCTGCCTAGTATCACTGCTCTGCCTAGTATCACTGCTATGGCTTGTATCACTGCTCTGGCTAGTATCACTGCTCTGGCTAGTATCACTGCTCTGGCTAGTATCACTGCTATGGCTTGTATCACTGCTATGGCTTGTATCACTGCTCTGGCTAGTATCACTGCTCTGGCTAGTATCACTGCCTAGTATCACTGCTCTGGCTAGTATCACTGCCTAGTATCACTGCCTAGTACCACTGCCTAGTATCACTGCCTAGTATCACTGCTCTGGCTAGTATCACTGCCTAGTATCACTGCTCTGGCTAGTGTCACTGCCTAGTATCACTGCCTAGTACCACTGCCTAGTATCACTGCCTAGCATCACTGCTCTGGCTAGTATCACTGCCTAGTATCACTGCCTAGTATCACTGCTCTGGCTAGTATCACTGGCTAGTATCACTGCCTAGTATCACTGCTCTGGCTAGTATGACTGCCTAGTATCACTGTTCTGGCTAGTATCACTGCCTAGTATCACTGCCTAGTATCACTGCTCTGGCTAGTATCACTGCCTAGTATCACTGCTATGGCTAGTATCACTGCCTAGCATCACTGCTCTGCCTAGTATCACTGACTAGTATCACTGCCTAGTATCACTGCCTAGTATCACTGCTCTGGCTAGTATCACTGCCTAGCATCACTGCTCTGGCTAGTTTCACTGCCTAGTATCACTGCCTAGTACCACTGCCTAGTATCACTGCCTAGTATCACTGCTCTGGCTAGTATCACTGCCTAGTATCACTGCCTAGTATCAGTGCTCTGGCTAGTATCACTGCCTAGTATCACTGCCTAGTATCACTGCTCTGCCTAGTATCACTGCCTAGTATCACTGCCTAGTATCACTGCTCTGCCTAGTATCTCTGCCTAGTATCACTGCCTAGTATCACTGCTCTGCCTAGTATCACTGCCTAGTATCACTGCCTAGTATCACTGCCTAGTATCACTGCTATGGCTAGTATCACTGCCTAGCATCACTGCTCTGGCTAGTTTCACTGCCTAGTATCACTGCCTAGTACCACTGCCTAGTATCACTGCTCTGGCTAGTATCACTGCCTAGTATCATTGCCTAGTATCAGTGCTCTGGCTAGTATCACTGCCTAGTATCACTGCTCTGGCTAGTATCACTGCCTAGTATCACTGCCTAGTATCACTGCTCTGCCTAGTATCACTGCCTAGTATTACTGCTCTGCCTAGTATCACTGCCTAGTATCACTGCTCTGCCTAGTATCACTGCCTAGTATCACTGCCTAGTATCACTGCTCTGCCTAGTATCACTGCCTAGTATCACTGCTCTGCCTAGTATCACTGCCTAGTATCACTGCTCTGCCTAGTATCACTGCCTAGTATCACTGCCTAGTATCACTGCCTAGTATCACTGCTCTGCCTAGTATCACTGCCTAGTACCACTGCCTAGTATCACTGCCTAGTATCACTGCTCTGGCTAGTATCACTGCCTAGTATCACTGCCTAGTATCAGTGCTCTGGCTAGTATCACTGCCTAGTATCACTGCCTAGTATCACTGCTCTGCCTAGTATCACTGCCTAGTATCACTGCCTAGTACCACTGCCTAGTATCACTGCCTAGTATCACTGCCTAGTATCACTGCCTAGTACCACTGCCTAGTACCACTGCCTAGTATCACTGCCTAGTATCACTGCCTAGTATCACTGCCTAGCATCACTGCTCTGGCTAGTTTCACTGCCTAGTATCACTGCCTAGTACCACTGCCTAGTATCACTGCCTAGTATCACTGCCTAGTATCACTGCCTAGTACCACTGCCTAGTATCACTGCCTAGTATCACTGCCTAGTATCACTGCCTAGCATCACTGCTCTGGCTAGTTTCACTGCCTAGTATCACTGCCTAGTACCACTGCCTAGTATCACTGCCTAGTACCACTGCCTAGTATCACTGCCTAGTACCACTGCCTAGTATCACTGCCTAGTATCACTGCCTAGTATCACTGCCTAGTATCACTGCCTAGCATCACTGCTCTGGCTAGTTTCACTGCCTAGTATCACTGCCTAGTATCACTGCCTAGTATCACTGCCTAGTACCACTGCCTAGTATCACTGCCTAGTATCACTGCCTAGTATCACTGCCTAGTATCACTGCCTAGCATCACTGCTCTGGCTAGTATCACTGCCTAGTATCACTGCCTAGTACCACTGCCTAGTATCACTGCCTAGTACCACTGCCTAGTACCACTGCCTAGTATCACTGCCTAGTATCACTGCCTAGTACCACTGCCTAGTATCACTGCCTAGTATCACTGCCTAGTACCACTGCCTAGTACCACTGCCTAGTATCACTGCCTAGTATCACTGCCTAGTACCACTGCCTAGTATCACTGCCTAGTATCACTGCCTAGTACCACTGCCTAGTATCACTGCTCTGCCTAGTATCACTGCTCTGCCTAGTATCACTGCTCTGGCTAGTATCACTGCTCTGCCTAGTATCACTGCTCTGCCTAGTATCACTGCTCTGCCTAGTATCACTGCCTAGTATCACTGCCTAGTATCACTGCCTAGTACCACTGCTCTGCCTAGTATCACTGCCTAGTATCACTGCCTAGTATCACTGCCTAGTATCACTGCCTAGTACCACTGCCTAGTATCACTGCCTAGTATCACTGCCTAGTATCACTGCCTAGTATCACTGCTCTGCCTAGTATCACTGCTCTGCCTAGTATCACTGCTCTGCCTAGTATCACTGCCTAGTACCACTGCCTAGTACCACTGCCTAGTATCACTGCCTAGTACCACTGCCTAGTATCACTGCCTAGTACCACTGCCTAGTACCACTGCCTAGTATCACTGCCTAGTACCACTGCCTAGTATCACTGCCTAGTACCACTGCCTAGTACCACTGCCTAGTACCACTGCCTAGTACCACTGCCTAGTATCACTGCCTAGTATCACTGCCTAGTATCACTGCCTAGTACCACTGCTCTGCCTAGTATCACTGCCTAGTATCACTGCCTAGTATCACTGCCTAGTATCACTGCCTAGTACCACTGCCTAGTATCACTGCCTAGTATCACTGCCTAGTATCACTGCCTAGTATCACTGCTCTGCCTAGTATCACTGCTCTGCCTAGTATCACTGCTCTGCCTAGTATCACTGCTCTGCCTAGTATCACTGCCTAGTACCACTGCCTAGTACCACTGCCTAGTACCACTGCCTAGTACCACTGCCTAGTATCACTGCCTAGTACCACTGCCTAGTACCACTGCCTAGTATCACTGCCTAGTACCACTGCCTAGTACCACTGCCTAGTATCACTGCCTAGTACCACTGCCTAGTATCACTGCCTAGTACCACTGCCTAGTATCACTGCTCTTTATTAAGCTTTACGTTGGACATAAAAGACTGTAAAAACACCAGTAAATCAGCTCCAAGTGATGTTAATTGTGGAAATCTGTTCCAAAGTATTGCTATGCATAATAGAAAGATATTCACAAATTTTACAAAACTTTTCATGATATAGATTGACCTGGTGAATGCAGGTGAAAGCTATGATCCCTTATTGGTCAATTGTTAAATCCACTTCAATCAGTGTAGATGAAGTGGAGGAGACAGGTTAAAGAATGATTTTTAAGCCTTGAGACATGGATTGTGTATGTGTGCCATTCAGAGGGTCATTTAAGTACCTTTGAACAATGTATGGTAGTAGGTGCCAATCGCAAAAGTTTGAGTGTGTCAAGAACTGCAACGCTGCAGGGTTTTTCACGCTCAGCTGTTTCCAATGTGTATCAAGAATGGTCCACCACCCAAAAGACATCCAGCCAACTCGGCACTGTGGGAAGCATTGGAGTCAACATGGGCCAGCACCACTGTAGAATGCTTTCGACACCTTGTAGAGTCCATGCCCTGACAAATTGAGTCTGTTCTAAGGGCAAAAGTGGGTGCAACTTAATATTAGGAAGGTGTTCCTAATGTTTTGTACACTCAGTGTATAACGTCATCTACGGAGTTAAGTTGTGATGCTCCAAGAAGTGTGTACCGCCAACTACATCAAGTCACTATCAGTCGACACTTGTGAAAATGTCTATTCTTTAATGCATTGTCCATTCTTAAATGTCTTTTTTTTTTGTCCTGTGTAACTTCAAGCCTTTCTTTGGGTGCTGAAGTCTGTAGTTTTTGATAAAAGTAGCATTTTACACAACCTCTGCCATGAGCAGATGTTCTCTTGATTTGGCAAGCGACGCATACAAATCAACATTCTACTTTTTTTTTTTTTTACAATGGATCCCATCTCCAACTACATAACAATCAGGACAATCGTTAAAGAATGGACCTCCATACAATTATCGAGCGTTTGAAACCGCTAACTTCGGAGGAGGTGCAACTCAATGTTAGGAAGGTATTCCTAATGTTTTTCTACACTCAGTGTGTGCGACCGTATACGAACGCAAGCAAGGTTTGAAACGATTGTGTTTTAGTCGAATAGTATATCCGTTTGGCTTCTTGCGGTCAATTTGCGGTCCACAAAGGATTTACAATCATCTTCCATCCCCCCCCCAATAAAAAAAGTCATCCCGCAGCTGAATCTAGTTGATGATCCCTGCCGTGTGGACTAATAAAGTAGCGCCAAGATAAAGAAAACACCATCATACAGTGTCTTAATAGGGCGTTGGGTCATTACCAGCCAGAACAGCTTCTATGTGCCTTGGCATCGATTCTACAATCGTCTGGAACTTTATTAGAGGGATGCGACACCCGTTCTGCCACGAGAAATGCCATCGTTTGGTGTTTAGTTGATGGCGGTGGAAAACGCCGTCTCAGGCGCCGCTCCAGAATCTCCCATAAGTGTTCCATTGGGTTGAGATCCGGGGACTGAGACGGCCGTGGCATATGGTTTACGTCGTTTTCATGCTCGTCAATCCATTTAGTGACCACTCGTGCCCCTGTGGATGGGGGCTTTTTCATCCTATGGGGGCATAGCCATGGTAGCCAAAACAATGGCACGCTGAACATTTTTTATACATGACCCTAAGCATGATGGGATGTTAATTGCTTAATTAACTCAGGAAGCACACCTGTGTGGAAGCAGCTGCTTCCAATACACTTTGTGTCCCTCATTTCCTCGTGTTTTCCATCCTTTTTGGCCGTCACCTGTGTATCTTATCGTTTGTCTGTAGTTTCTATGTTCAATTTCATAGATGCTTCGAACCAGATAGTACCCAGATAAATATATCTGACAGAAGGGATATATACCAGCATAGACTGATAGAATAACACCATGTGCTGTAGTATGTACAGGCCATGACTATTGAAGTGATTGTTGTTGGGTTACTTTCCGTATTTGACATGGATATCTAGTTGAGAGTGCATGCACAGTGAAACAGCGCTTTTCCTCGGGGCATAATTACTGATCCCTGAGAATAAGGTGTCGCTGAGCCGTAATTTTCCTCTGCTGCGTTGCTGTAACTGAATGTCCTTGGATCAGCCAGGCTTAATTGATTTCCCATGGAGAGAGGGGGGTATAGAGAGAGAGGGGGAAGAAGAGGGGGGAGAAGAGAGAGGAGAGGGAGAGAAGAGAGGGGGGGAAAGTGGGGAGAAGAGAGAGGAGGGAGAAGAGGGGGGGAGGAGAGAGAGGAAGGGGGAGAGGGGGGGGAGAGGAGAGGGAAGAGGGGGAAAAGGGAGGGGGGAGAAGAGAGGGGGAGGGAGAGAGGGAGAGGGGGGAGAAGGGGAGGGAGAGAGGGAGAGGGGGGGAGAGAGAGGTGGGGAGATGGAAAGGTAGAGATGGAGCGAACATGAGAGAGATATGAAAGAAAGATAGAGAGAGAGAGAGATGCTAAGATGAAGATAAAGAGAGAGAGAGAGAGAGAGAGAGAGAGAGAGAGAGAGAGAGATGATGGGAGAGGGAGAGGAAGAGGGAGAGACGGAAAGAAATCGAGAGAGAGAGAAAAAAAGAGAGATGACAGCAGGATAGAGAGACATACGCTAAGCTGGAGAGACCGACAGAGGTGTGAGACATGTCTTAGGTTTTGGGCTAAGGGAGGGTAGAGGATGGGGGTCTCAGGTCCAGTGTAGTGTAGTGTCGGGGCGGTGTAATTACACTGAGCTTTTTAAAGCATCCTGTTAACCAGCTCTGTCAGCGAGGGCTAAGGAGACGCACCCTGATGGACACATTCTCAAAGCATGACTGACGGATGGACAGGGCGCAGAATCGCTGCCTTAATGGCATTTCTCTCTCCCCCTTTCTCTCTCTCTCTCTCTCTCTCTCCCCCCTTTCTCTCTCTCTCTCTCTCTCTCTCTCTCTCTCTCTCTCTCTCCCATTTCTCTCTCTCTCTCTCTCTCCCCTTTCTCTCTCTCTCTCTCTCTCTCTCTCTCTCTCTCTCTCTCTCTCTCCCCCCTTTCTCTTTCTTTCTTTCTTTCTTTCTGTCTGTCTGTCTGTCTGTCTGTCTGTCTGTCTGTCTGTCTGTCTGTCTGTCTCTCTCTCTCTCTCTCTCTCTCTCTCTCTCTCTCTCTCTCTCTCTCTCTCTCTCTCTCTCTCTCTCTACGTTGGCAGGGTCTCTGGCTAATTACGCCTCTAGCCAACGCTGGGGGAGCCCTTGGATGCAGCCCAAATGGGCCATCAGCACCATTGCTGGGGACTTTTTTAGCACCCCCGCCCTCTGATATACTGCACCGACGGGAACTTCAAGTCCGAGCCGAATTGCCACTGAAGTGGTCCGGTCACCAAGGTCAAACGGTTGAGTCATTGGACCTCCAGTAAAAGTTAGAGGCTGCCGCTGCGTTAGGAGGGAGGAGCTCCGGGCGAACCGCTCCCAGTAGACCTGTACTGAGGGATAGGCTCTCCTGAGACCTGGCTCTCCTCTGTGCCCTTCAGGCCCCATTCTCTCCAAAGCGCCTGGAACGGAGGGGATTTTGAAGACATTCATCGCTAAGCCTTTATTCGGTCTTTCAGTGCTCTCGTCTTTTTGTTTGAAAGGTCTCATCCTTTCCAGGATTACTTGGCGATCTTATAACTTCTCCAGGGCCGCTTAAGAATATCGGATAGCACTTAGACGAAGTGTGTACCCGATGGAGCCGTTCATAACTAGAGCTGTTACCCTACTTGTTTTCATCTGTCCTCCCAGACATATCCCTCTCGTTGTCCTTTTGTTTCATTCCCGATACATTCGAATACACACTGCTCTCCCAATATCCGTTTTTGTCTTTGGCGGTCGTGGACCACAACACACTCGTGCTCAAACCTATTTGCAGGCTTGAACAATGCTCTCTCTTTAACACAGACGTTGCGCACCGTGTCTCAAATACACATACTCCTGCGAAGGGACCCTGAGCCTCAGGTGTTGGACTCAGCCATTGGTTTAGCCGGTTTTTTGTTTTTTTTCTTCTCTCTTTTTCTTCTCTCATTCAAATGGGTCCCCGCTGAAAAGCAGGGGGATCCTACAGAGGAAGAATTTAATTCGCATTATTATTAGAAGAATCACTCACTGCAATCTGTTGCAAAAACACCATCTGGCATTTCACTCGGAGGACTTCAGTTGCTTATTAAGCAGAATTGAACAATGATTTCGACTCCTCTCGCGTTTGCTTCCTCCCCCCACCCCCACCCTCCCTTCCGTAACTCTACTTAGGTCTTTTTATGGTTCCTCACCACTGGGCTTCCATTACATTTCATTTTATTGATTTATTTATGTATATGAGACACTCAGCCGCGAATAGCGTTGACTGGAACGTGTTAACCCTTTAAGGGCCCCGAGCTGGGATTTGACAGGAAATAGGTGATTTCCTGTGCCACGTTCTGCCTCGTTCTAATGGATGGCCTGCCTGCCTGTAGTGATCACTGCAATAGCGCCCAACGCTACTCTACTCGGCCGTACAGTACCATATCTCAGCTGTAACCCAGCCTGAATGTGGACCTCACAGGGACCTACAGTGGTCATTTAAAGGCTGTTTACATGGTCTTCACAAGGCAGGGCTAAGCTTTCACAGGCCACCCTAGTTTCATGCCATTGGGATGTGTGCTGCTGGGCTGTTGTGTAGGCGGGCTCCTCCTGCTCACCTCCCTCCGCTTGTCTCCCCTGTATGTGTCCCCAGGCGGCAGCGAGTCCTCCTGGGACAAAGAGAAGCTCCAGTCTCCCCCCTCCTCCGGCGCTGCCCACGGCCTCGGTCACGCAGGCCTGTCAGGGCAGCACGGCCTGTCCAGCTCCCACCTCAGCTCTCTGCAGCAGAACCACCTACTGGCCAACCGTGAGTCAGACGCCTGCACACACTCATCCTGCCTCCTCCCCCTTTCCCCACACGTCTCCCTCAGTCTGTCACCAACTCTGTATGGTCGTCTGTCTGTGCTATGGTTTAAGCGATACAAACGTATCTAATAAAGTGTAATAGTGTGCTGTGTAGGAAAATCCATCTCTCTCTCATCTCTCTCTATATATATATATTTCTCTCTCCCCCTTCTTTCGCTCTCTCTCTCCCCTGTCTCTCTCTTTCTCTCTCCCCCCGCTCGCTCTCTCTCTCTCTTTCTCTCACTCTCTCTTTCTCTTCCCCGCCTCTCTCTCTCTCTCTCTCTCTCTCTCTCTCTCTCCTCCCCTCTCTCTCTCTATCTCTCTCCCAACTCTCTCTCTCTCTCTCTCTCGCTTTCTCTCCTCCCCTCTCTCTCTCTCTCTCTCTCTCTCTCTCTCTCTCTCTCTCTCCTCCCCTCTCTCTCTCTCTCTCTCTCTCTCCACCCCTCTCTCTCTCTCTCTATCTCCCAACTCTGTCTCTTCTCTCTCTCTGCAGGACTGGACCTTCCATTCATGATGATGCCCCACCCCCTGCTGCCCGTCAGCCTGCCGCCTGCCTCTGTTGCCATGGCAATGAACCAGATGAACCACCTGAACACCATCGCAAACATGGCCGCTGCAGCTCAGATGCACAGCCCCTTGTCCAGAGCAGGAGCGTCTGTCATCAAGGTAAGACAAACGAGACACACACACACACACACATGTTCACAGTTCATACCATCCATCTGTGAATGTATACTGCTCACTACACCACTAGTGATATGAGAACCGAATGTGCAGAAAGTGAGAGACATCCCGTTTAAAATGCATGTTAGGCTGTGGCTACAATAACAGCACTGTTGACGAGGGGTGGAATTCAGCTCTAGAGGCCAGTAATGAGTAGAATTCCACGTTGGAAAGCATGTTAATATCGACATAAGAAAACAGAGGGCTTTTATGTCATTAGTATGCAATCCTCATGGATGTATTTAGAGATCTGTAGATATGGTTGAGTATACTGAGTAGATTCTTTCCTTCCGTCTCCCCACATGAGGCCAGAACAGAGAGGATGGGTAAATGTGTCCTACACAGGGGGTTGGCAGACTGCTACGGGAATGTGTGTGTGTGTGTGTGTGTGTATCGCTGAGACTCATGGCTCGTGTCAGAGACAGCCAGGGGCTTAGAGAACAGGCAAGGGATACATCACACACACAGATACACACAGATAGACAGACACACACAACCACACAAAAATCTGTTATGTTCCCATAATGCCTTTAGAATCCATACTTTCATTTCCTGCTGCTATTTTCCAGCATCAGGTTGATCGATTGACCAAATTCCTTTATTTGAGTTTGATCAGACACTCACACGTTTCCCCCCATTCATACTTCGTACACAGACAACGTTTCCACCCATTTGCCTGATGATTTGTACCCGGTTTTCACTACACCTGAAAGGGGTATCCGGAAAAACATGGCAAATGAAAAGCCAACGAAACTCCTCGTCATGAGTCCTGCGTTTTTTCACAGACCCATGTAACCAAAATACAGGGATGGGGTTTGTGTGAACGGTTCCCTGCTTTTCTGCAGGTAAATTCATGGACACTTCCATTGTTTGATTCCTCCCTCATTTGAAATGCCAACAGCCCACCTTGGTGTACCGACACTAACCCATAACTCCCCATTTGCCAGTTATCCACTGATATCTATAAAAAGGGCTGTACCTGCAAGAAAGTGGTATATAAGGGTCTGTTTGAAAGGGGGTCGTATATATATATATATTTTTTTACGGGTAATATGCCACATCTTCTGTCTGAAATGGGTGACACTGCTTAGCTCACCCATCAAGACAGACACAGCACCCTCTCCCTAGTGACCTGCTCCAGACAGGCATGTTGGGGTGTATTTTTAGTGTCCCGCACACAAAGTGAGAGGAGGGGTGTGTTTTTTTGGCGAGGTGGCGAGGGCAGAGGGCCCCCGTCGTACCGTAGATCTGCTCTATTTAAATAGTGCCACCCGGTTCGCAGATGGCAGAGGGAGAGAGCAGCGTCTGGTGCTGTTTACTTTCCCAGCATCCCCTTCACCCCGGCCTGTTTGCCTTACCCTACCTATATAGATATCAGCGAGGAAAGGGCTTTATCTCCCTGTCTGACGTTAGGAGTTTTAGGGATGAGAGGCCAGTAGATCTGAGTTGGCCACAGGTGTTGTAGCTAGCTAAGTGTGTGTGTTTATATGTGTGTGTGTGGCTCTGCAGAATTAACTTTTTACCAGTCTGACCCTCGGTCTCTGTGGCAGGAGTGTGTCCAGGACAGCCCCTCTCCGGCGCCCTCCATGGAGGAAGGTCCTCGCCCAGGCTCCCAGCCCTCCTCACACCCCAGCAGCAGTGCCTCCAGCTCTCCAGCCCCACACCAACACACCCCAGACCGCCTGGGTGAGACCCAAGCACATTTTTCTTTCTCTGCCTGTCTCTGTGTCTGTCTGTGTCTCTGCGTCTCTCTCCATGTCTCTGTCTCTCTGAGTCTGTCTGTGTCTCTCTCCATGTCTCTGTCTCTCTGAGTCTGTCTGTGTCTCTCTGTCCTCTCTCTGAGTCTGTCTGTGTTTTTATCTCTCTCTCTCGCTCTCTCTCTCTCTCTCGACAGTTGTTTGTAAATAAATAATCAGTAGAAACAGACAAAGAAGGAGACTGGCACACATCTGCAGATAAACATGTGTCGAACACTGACTTGTGTTTGTTCCTTCAGCGATGAATCCGGTTGACGGAGGCCTCGGGGAACGAGAGGCTGGGATCAACATGAAAAAGATGTTCAAAGAGAAAGGTATGTGTCGGGTTTGTTTCTATGTATGGTGCGTTTGTGTTCGTGTGAGAGGGGAGAAGAGAGCAGATACTTGAAGCAAAGGCCATTGTTAAGGAGAAACGTATAACAGAGCCAGGTTTGATAAAGCGCTTCCAGTTATCGTGGTTAGTGTCCCCGCTACAAAGCCCCTGAATCTGATAGTCCGGTGAGAAATGAGGCTCTAAGTCAACATACAGAGAATCAATGAAAGCTATCTGGACAACACAACCCAGCGTGGCTGAGACTTATTTGGGTCAGAATGACGGGCACACTCAGCCGGTGGCAGCGCGCGGAGCGGCATGGGAACATCACAGACAAGGGTTAAATAGCGCCCAGAGGCAGCGCCCCCACCGCCATGGTTACCGTGGCCACAGCACAGCCAAGTAAAGATGTGTCTCCCTGCCGGACCATTAATCTGAATCACAGCATTTTACTAGTGGCCCCCCGACTCCCCGACTCCTTTCTTATGCAACAAGTTCCTATTATTAGGGAGCGCGGCGCAGTAACCCCCAAGCATCCATCACTGTCAGGGGGAATTAGGCTGGAGGGAGGCCCAGGTAGGAACCTTCGAGGGGGGGGCTCACTAACAGGGGAGAGTGGGTCTCCTGTGAGTTCAGACTAAAAGAGGCCTGTGTGTGTGTCTGTGAGTGTGTGGGTGCGTGTGTGCATGCGTGTGTGTGTGTGTGTGTGTGTGTGCGTGCGTGCGTGCGTGTGTGCGTGTGTGTGCAGGGCCGGCTCCATAAGAGGTCGCTTAGGGCCCCCGGCTACTAGGGGGCCCTCCACCCTGTGGCAAAATGTGTAGAATTGCAGCAAACATGCTTTAAAACTGCACCGTACAGTATTCTCTGTGGCCCATGGTAAAATTTGGAGATTTCTTTTCTCTGTTCTGCCCGCGAAACAACATGTGTCTGTGTGTATGTCTGATACAAGCAGGATGTGTGTAAATACATGTAGCAAAGACATCCCCCCCTGAGAGCCTTCCTGGGAGATTAGCTCATGTTCTGCATTTAGTCATACTAATACCACTGTGGATGAACACACAGCCACTTCATAGCAGCGAGACCACGATCTCCTGATCGTGGAGAAAGCATCTATCCCAGCTGCATCGGTAACAGAGGCCTTCACCTTCACATCCAGGGGAGCTCATTACGGAGAAGTACACCCCCCGCCTTCTTCGTCACGTTGGTACGACTCTCTATCAGCGTCACGGACGGTCCGTCTTAATGAATCACTTAATTAGGGCCTTAATTGAACATCTACGAAGCGTTTATTTATGAGGTTCGTCGCAAAGCGCTGGTGGCCAAGGGTGTGGTTCTGTCAGTGGCCCGACGCGCGCGCACACACACACACACACACAAACTGTGTATCGTGGGCTGACACAGGGTGTGTCAGCGTGTTTTCTCGTGTGTGACTGTGGGTGTTTTTTTGTGTCGACACGCGTGTGTGTGTGTGTGTGTGTGTGTGTGTGTGTGTGTGTGTGTGTGTGTGTGTGTGTGTGTGTGTGTGTGGTGACAGTTTTTCCGCT
>NC_092156.1:44896788-45014288 GCF_045791955.1 Oncorhynchus clarkii lewisi | reverse complement strand
GGTGCTGATGCTACAGTAGATGACAATAAGCTGTCCCCTGGTGTCTTCAGAAGCCTTGCCAACTTGAAAAGGTCAGTCATAGTTTCAAAACGTAGTATTATTCCTGTCCACAGTATGGTAAATGAAAGAAAACAGTGTAGTACATAACAGTGCATAATGCACACCTACCTGCATATCTGTAAACTGCCGTGGTGATACACGGAGTGTACAAAACATTGAGAACACCTGCTCTTCCATGACATAGACCAGTGATTCTCAACTTCGGTCCTCGAGTATCCCCAACAGTACACATTTTTATTGTAGCCCCGGACAAGCACACCTGATTCAATTTGACAACTAATCATCAGGCCCTAAATGAGTTGAATCAGGTGTGCTTGTCCAGGGCTATAACAAAAATGTGTGCTTTTGGGGATACTCGAGGACCGGAGTTGGGAACCACTGACCTAGACTGACCAGGTGAATGCTATGATCCCTTATTGATTTCAATTGTTAGCTCCACTTCAATCAGTGTAGATGAAGAGGAGGAGACAGGTTAAAGAAGGATATTTAAGCTTTGAGACAATTAAAACATGGATTGTCTATGTGTGCCATTCAAAGGGTGAATGGGCAAGACAAAAAAATATTTAAGTGGCTTTGAACAGGGTGTGGTAGTGGTGAAACTTAACATTAGGAAGGTGCACTTAATGCTTTGTAAACTCAGTGTAGGTCTTTGTCTGTTTTTTGACTACAGCATTTACACCTGCAGGAGAACCACATCTCAGTAATACCGAAGGTGTTACCGAGGAACCTGCAACAGAAGGGATATTTGTAACACCAGCAGGTGTGTCTGGAACAAAATTGTGATGAACAGGACTTCGGGAATCCTCCTGTCTCTGAGGGGTTGGAGACTGAATACATTAATGGTTGGTATACTATATTGTCAAAGTAACGTAGCTGTTTTTTGCTCACTTTGCTTTTTATTAATACTTCATGCTCTATAAAACCAACATGTACTAGTTTTCTGCATGTTTTTTTCTCTTATAGGATGAGTGTGGTCAATCCAAAAACGATTCCCCCACTCACATTCCTTGATGCTGGAGCTGAGGACAGAGGAATTGTATGGAGCGTACGGTTTGCTACTACCAGAGCTTTGTTTCCTCAATGTGGCTGATCATAAGGTATGTACATTGTCAAGATATATTTCAGGAAGACTATATACTGCGAGTCAGTGAAGTTCCTTGTCTCGTTATTGCCTCCAGATTGTTGAGGAAGAAGCACTGTCTGTAGCTGTGTTTTCCTATGCTCAGTGAGCTTGTTATTCACTCCAACCCACTGACCACACGGGGGAAGTGGTATGTTAACTCTACTTATGTGAAGCCATTATTAAGTATTAACAGATTTGATTAACTTAAATATTTTCTTATCATTCATTGTATTCCCATCCAGGTGACCCACGTACTGCTGACTGACTTCCTCCACGAAAGGCTGGGTATTAGAATTAGGTGCAAGAAGACATCGGGGCTGGTTTCCAAGACCCAGATTCAGCCTTGACTAAAATACATCCTCAATAGACTCTCCATTGAAAATACTTTTTAGTCCAGGACTAGACTTTCTGTGTCTAGGAAACTGGCACCAGACGTTGTGAAACCACCTTTTGATATTATGTATTGATTCCAAACGACAGGTTCAAATGCAAAAACGATTTAATCCACATTTTGGCTTTGCATTCACCTGGAAAGTTAAATAGGACTGCAGTCTTTGTTTTCATGTTAATATTTTGTAAACGTTGCATTTTGGTCTAACAGTGACTCACTTTTGATATTGAAACTAATTGTTGAACATTCATCTTTCTCTAGGTAAAAATACATTCCAAAGGTGCCTTTATTGATGCTCTCTGGAGATGAAAGATTTTGATCACAATGGTCATCAGATGACACCTTCCAAAATGAGGTGCCATTTTTTTTGTGGTGGCTGCTGAGGGAAGGACTTTTCATAACAGTGGCGTTCAGTGCCGTTTATGATGAGGGAGGAAGATAAAAAAACAAGCATGTCTTCTATTACAGCATGTTGGATGATGTCATTCATATTCTATTCACCCAGTTCAATGTAACATCGATGGGTTTAGGCTACTACAGTATTCTCAAATGTTCCCTATACCCACCATGACATTGCTACAACTTAGTTTATGTAATTTGGTATTGGTGACGCATTCAAAACTGCCTTGGCTGCAGCTATCTTATCTAGGGTGTAATCATTAATCCAACAGTTTCTAAGGGACAAATTCAGTTTTTTTTCTCTGTTTTGTTTGCTTCCATTTAAGTAATGTTTTTCAACAGAATCATCAGCATAAATAAACCCCTGATCACAAAGTGCACTTTCATAGTATATATTGTATTCCTTCTCGGCTCTATGCACTTTCACCTTTCCCCTTCATTGAAATCCACAAAAGAACACATCAGCTGCATGTGACCAGGTGGGGGGGAAGAATATTCCACCCAAATCATGCCATAACCGCTACACACAGCCTACATCGTTGTCCCCATATTAGCTAAAGTAACGTCATAGTCAACATAGCTAATAGAACTAACGTGTTAGTAACCACACAATCATGCAGTAACGTTAGTGTACAGTCAGTAAGCAGTTTAGCAGTTACACCAGCGGACCCCGGTGGCAATTTGTAAAATCAAAAGATTACCTTGGAAGAGTTCAAGTGTTTTGTTGGATAGTCATAGCAAGCTGGTTAACATGGCATCCCTCTGAAAAGCCAGGTATTTGAGTAACTAAACTACCCAGCTACATTTGCTAAGTGAAAATGAAGAAAAATGGATTCTTACTGCTTCATATTAAGAACAAAAACGGTCTCAGTTTTACTATTTATATTTTTATGAAATTCACTGAGGATGGTCCTCTTCCTTTGAGGAGCCTCCACTGGTTCATAATGGTAGGAACAGTGCGAATGGCATCAAAAACAACCATTTGATACCATTCTAGCCGCTCTAGCCAGTGCCATGAGCCTGCCCTCCCCAATTAAGATGCCACCAACCTGTATTTATGACAGGTGATTGTCATGGTCTCTTTCATGATATTCAGGAGGATAGTTATTTGCTTTGTTTAACATGCCTATGTACAGTATGGTGACATGAGTATAATAGTACCACTCTGCATGCCACTGCTGGCTTGCTTCTGAAGCTAAGCAGGTTTGGTCCTGAAGCTAAGTCCCTGGATGGGAGACCAGATGCTGCTGGAAGTGGTGTTGGAGGGCCAGTAGGAGGCACTCTTTCCTCTGGTCTAAAAAAAATATCCCAATGCCCCAGGGCAGTGATTGGGGAAACTGCTCTGTGCAGGGTGCCGTCTTTCAGATGGGTCGTCAAATCAAATCAATTTTATTTATATAGCCCTTCGTACATCAGCTGATATCTCAAAGTGCTGTACAGAAACCCAGCCTAAAACCCCAAACAGCAAGCAATGCAGGTGTAGAAGCACGGTGGCTAGGAAAAACTCCCTAGAAAGGCCAAAACCTAGGAAGAAACCTAGAGAGGAACCAGGCTATGTGGGGTGGCCAGTCCTCTTCTGGCTGTGCCGGGTGGAGATTATAACAGAACATGGCCAAGATGTTAAAATGTTCATAAATGACCAGCATGGTCCAATAATAATAAGGCAGAACAGTTGAAACTGGAGCAGCAGCACGGCCAGGTGGACTGGGGACAGCAAGGAGTCATGTCAGGTAGTCCTGAGGCATGGTCCTAGGGCTCAGGTCCTCCGAGAGAGAGAAAGAAAGAGAGAATTAGAGAGAACACACTTAAATTCACACAGGACACCGAATAGGACAGGAGAAGTACTCCAGATATAACAAACTGACCCTAGCCCCCCGACACATAAACTACTGCAGCATAAATACTGGAGGCTGAGACAGGAGGGGTCAGGAGACACTGTGGCCCCATCCGAGGACACCCCCGGACAGGGCCAAACAGGAAAACGGGTGGCCTGACTCTCTGAGGTCATTAAAGATCCCATGGCACTTATCGTAAGAGTAGGGGTGTTAACCCTGGTGTCCTGGCTAAATTCCCAATATGGCCCTCAAACATCACGGTCACCTAATATATCCCCAGTTTACGATTGGCTCATTCATCCCCCTCCTCTCCCCTGTAACCTTTCCCCAGGTTGTTGCTGTAAATGAGAACGTGTTCTCAGTCAACTTACCTGGTAAAATAACAGATAAATAAAATAAAAAATATTGGTTGCCAAACATTGCAGAGCCTGTTGGTGAAGGCCCTTTTATGATTACTTGAAGTCGAGTTTTTCTACGAGTCAAAGCAATTTTGTACAATTTCAATGCTACACTGCAGTACCTTAAGTAATGTAAATGTGTGTCATACAGGAATAGAACATGTGATGAGAAAGTTGGAACAAACACTCAAGAATCTCCAAGTTTAAAGAAATCCCAAACCTAATCTTGATTGCATAGAGAAACCATATAGAAGAGGGGGGGACAAAAGGTGAGCTATGTGAATAACTATTGAAGGATGTGCCTAATGAAGATGTCAACATATGATTTTATCTGTCACGAGGAATCTGCATTCAAATGAAATGGCAGTCATCCGTATTTAATAATGAAACAACAACCTTTAATTCTCAGATTGGAAATCTATCTTCTGAGACCAATACAGCAGAAAGGGGAAATAGTTGAAGAGATGCTCATACAAATAAAGGAGAGGTCAACAATCAGCGAAATCTCTCTAAGTAGGTAGGCCTACTAAACCTATTTTTATCCTCATCGATTACATGAAGTGCATATCTATTGTATGTAATAGTATTAGTTGAATATGTAATCCTGTTTGTTTTGTAGCCAGCGTCTTAGAGGGCAGGGGTGTTTTTCAAGGAAGAGGCTTTGACTTTACTAAGGAGTATGAAGAAAAAGTAGGCTGCAAGATGGTTTACGTGAAAGCAGTGGAAAGCAGGGAAAACCTTATTGATTGAGTTTATTTAGCCTATTACAACTGTAATGTATGACATCATGCATTTGTTTGCCTTGATAGTCTGTCATGTTCTTTCAAATAGCTGTTTAAACTTTATTCAACCTTGACAAGAGGGTGACAGTGGATCTTGCAAATGTCCTGGGCTGTCACCCAGGCTTCTGGAATATTTTTGTAATTCAGTTGGGTAGCAATAACATCTGTGTTAATAAATGAGTTTATAAAACTGTCCATCTTACAAGGGACCAATGTGATATAGCATCAACTGTGTGTGTCATGATGATTCCGTACAAATGCAATGCACAGACCCCGAACCCTTGATGCTCTTGAACACATCCCACGCTAACCGATGAAAGAAAGTAAATAAAGCGCGTCCGTGACGTCAGTGTCTTCCCGCCTGAAACAGAAACGGAGGTAGAAGAGCTATCGACTCGTTAGCTTCATACATTGCACAATGGATGACCTTTACTTGGATAATATTGATGAATTTGTCAACGACCAGAATAAAATCGTAAGTCACCTAGTTAACTAATATCTCGATCTATCCACCTACTGTTAGCTTGCTGCTGGGGCCAATAGAAGTTAGCTACAGTAGCTATCTGACTGCTCAGGCTGGCTAGCTAACTTAAGCCATCACTCGCCCAGCTTGAATGGTGCAGTGGGTTTGGACAGCATCAGCAGGCCCCACATTTTGAGACTAGCTAACTAGCTACAGTTGGTTGAATTGGGGAAGGTTGGAGCTGCAATCCTAGAAGATAGGAGTACACCAGAGCTTGCGAAGTTGTCAGGGTTAAATACATTGTTGTGGTGTAAGTTACGTCGTTACTTAGGTACTGTAGTTAGTTATGCATCCCAAATCTCTCGTGGACAGACCACGTTAGCTGCGTAAACGTCTGACCAATTACGCAATATTTTTGTTCTCGGTTAACCGAGTTTAGTGCATCCCGGCCATATCTATGTTGACAGACTGTTGTGTTCTCTTGTGTGTGTTCAAACAGGTGACCTACAAATGGCTGAGTCTCACCCTTGGGGTCCATGTCAACCTAGCCAAACAGTGAGTAACGTTATCCAGAACCACCCACATTACTTGCCTTCCAACGTTTTGTTGTGTTTAAACAACCACCTGTAAATGAGTCTATGGTTCCACCACAATGTGTCTATTTCAGAATGCTCTACCATTACTTGGATCAAAAGAGGAAAGAAGGCTCTGCTCGGCTCCATGCTACCTACCTTGTGTCTGGCAAGTTTGTTGAGAATGGTACCACGGTAAGAGAAAAAGCCAAAACGCCAATTTGTATGCACAATGCACACAACTGCTCACCATGCCCCTTCAGAACATGACATACAGCAAGCAGTAAGCCTATTTGGACTTAGGATTCTTACTTTGTTTTAGTTCCAGTGTTATATGCAGTGCTTAGGTCTTTTCAATGTTTTTTTTTTCATGCTTTCTTTTCAGAGTCACAAGGTGTCAGTAGTGCGAGAGGATCAGCTGGAGGGTAAGTTGTAAGGATTTAACAATTCACCCATATGCATCGATACCGTTTCAAATGTTTAAGATATGAGCGCATCGGTCCGCTGGAGTCCGATCCGAATGAAGTATTCATTGGTCAGAAAATGTATTCAAAAGCTATGAATCATACTATTTTCTTTCTGTCTTATTCTGAAAATACCTCAAATCTGTTGACTGAATTGATGCGTCCTCTCCTTCTGTAGCCTATCAAACCTTTATGCTTGTAACTATGTAGGACATTGATCTACAAGTGCATTTTGTCATTTTTACATGAACAGGGTAAAGTTGTAATTTCATGACGGGGACAGCAATTATTTTGCAAGTTCCAAATGATCAAAACTATTAGCTTTTGAGACTGGGTGAAATCTAAAGCTGTGGTAGAATTGATGTTTTATTTTGTATTTAGCCTTTTATTTTACCAGGGAAGACCTATTGACACCTGGGTATTATTTTTCTTCAAATATGCCCTGCATGATACAACATGAATATACACACACACACACACACACACACACTAGAGGTCGACCGACTAATCAGAATGACCAATTTCAAGTTTTCATAACAATTGCCAATTATGGCCGATTTATATTGCACTCCACGAGGAGATTGCCTGGTAGGCAGACCACCTGTTACTTGAGTGCAGGCAGCAAGGAGCCATGGTAAGTTGTTAGCTAGCATTAAACTTATCTTATAAAAAACAATCAATATTAACATAATCACTAGTTAACTACACATGGTTGATGATATTACTAGTTTCAACTAGCTTGTCCTGCGCTGCATATAATCAATGCGGTGCCTGAAATTGTGTCACTTCTCTTGTGTTCAGTGTAAGCAGAGTCAGGGTATATGCAGCAGTTTGGGCTGCCTGGCTTGTTGCGAACTGAATATTGGGAATCTTAACTGGGAATATTGAAGACTCGTTAAAAGGAACCACCAGCTTTCATATGTTCTGAGCAAGGAACTTAAACGTTAGCTTTTTTTACATGGCACATATTGCACTTTTACTTTTCCAACACTGGTTTTGCATTATTTAAATTGAACATGTTTCATTATTTATTTGAGACGAAATTTATTTTATTTATGTATTATATTAAGTTAAAATAAGTGTTCATTCATTATTGTTGTAATTGTCATTATTACACACATAGATAAGATAGATATATCTATATAAAAATTGACCGATTAATCAGCATCAGCTTTTTTTGGTCCTCCAATAATCGGTATCGGCGTTGAAAAATCTTAATCTGTCGACCTCTAATATAGACACACAGTACCAGTCAAAAGTTTGGACAAGTTTGGACCTACTCATTCAAGGGTTTTTATTTCTTTCTACTATTTTCTACATTGTAGAATAATAGTGAAGACATCCACTGCTTCATGAGGAAGTCACCTGGAATGCATTTCAATTAACAGGTGTGCCTTGTTAAAAGTTAATTTGTGGAATTTCTGTCCTTACTGCGTTTGAGCCAATCAGTTGTGTTGTGACAGGTAGGTTTGGTATACAGAAGATAGCCCTATTTGGTAAAAGACCCAAGTCCATATTATTTCAAGAACGGCTCAAATAAGCAAAAATAAACCACAGTCCGTCATTACTTGAAGTCAAATGTCAGTCAATCTGGAAAATGTTAAGAATTTTGAAAGTTTCTCCAAGTGCAGTCTCAAAAACCATCAAGCGCTATTATGGAACTGGCTCTCATGAGGACCGCCACAGGAAAGGAAGACCCAAAGTTACCACTGCTGCAGAGGACAAGTTTATTAGTTACCAGCCTCAGAAATCGGAAATTAACTGCAGCCCAAATAAATCTGATTTTATTTCAAATTCAAGGCACACTTAACCAGCATGGCTACCACAGCATTCTGCAGCGATACACCATCCCACCTGGTTTGCTCTTAGTGGGAATATCATTTGTTTTTCCAACAGGACAATGACCCAAAACACACCACCAGGTTGTGTAAGGGCTATTTGACCACAGAAGGTGAGTGATAGTGTGTTCCATCAGATGACCTGGCCACCACAATCACCCAACCGCAAACCAATTGACATGGTTTGGGATGAGTAGGACAACAGAGTGAAGGAAAAGCAGCCACAAAGTGCTCAGCATATGTGGGAAGCTTGTTGAGAGAATGCCAAGAGTGTGCAAAGCTTTCATCAAGGCAAAGGGTGGCTACTTTGAAGAATCTACAATATATTTTGATTTGACACTTTTTGGTTACTACATGATTCCATATGTGTTTTCATAGTTTTGATGTCTTCAATTTTATTCTACAGTGTAGAAAATAGTAAAAACATAAAGAAAAACCCTTGAATGAGTAGGTGTCCAAACTTTTGACTGGTACTATGTGTGTGTCTGTATAAACAGTCATGGGAAGCACAGATAAAACATTACAAATCAACCAGAAAAATAGTTACATTCCTCCCCAAATAAGTCCCCAATCAAAGCTTTAAATTGCCCCAATGGCACCAGAACATCAACATGAAATGTATTTTGAATTTTGTTCCAGGAATACAGTGCATTAAAAGTAGACTTACGTAGTCGGAGACCCTAGGAACCTCGAGTTAATTAACCAATCGTGTGACCGGGTTAAGCAACTCCGATACATATACTTCAGCAGCAAAGTTCGATAAGACGGACGTTTATGAAGTAGGGCCTTCTAAACAATGTAGAGATCGACGGGTCTTTAGCAAAGTTCAGCCAACCTTTTGATACAGGATGCAGTGGTGAGTATCAGAAAAGGGCATCCAAAGGTTTCAAAGTAGCAGCAGCTGCATTTTGATAAATAATATCACCATAATCAAGAACAGATAAAGATTGACTGAAAAATCTACTTCCTACTGCTTAGGGGCATGATCTGTTTAGGTAGAAAAAGAGGACGTTAAATCTTGACTTAACCAACTCGTCAAAATGTTTATTTTTATTATTTTTACGTCAACTCCATATCAATCCAAATCAAAGGAGGTCGGTGGTACTTTAATTGGGGAGAACTGGCTTGTGGTAATGGTTGGAGCGGAATCAGTGGAATGGTATCAAACGCATGGTTTCCAGGTGTTTGATGCCATTCCATTTGGTCCATTCCAGCCAAATGCCTAAGTATTTATATGCGGGAACAGGTGTGATTGATGAGCCATCTAATGAATGAACATGTAGTTCATCTGAAACATTCTTATGAGAGTTTAAAAACATATTTTGTTTTGCCCGTATTAAGCACAAGTTTTAAATCGTCAAGCGATTCCAGCACAGCTATAAATTCTGACTAGTTTTGACACAGCCAGATCAACAGTCGGGGAAATGGCATACATGCTAGTATCATCCGCATATACAGTGCATTCGGAAAGTATTCAGACCCCTTGACTTTTTCCACATTTTGTTACATTACAGGATTATTCAAAAATGTATTCCTTATCAATCTACAGACACTACCCCATAGTGAAAAAGCAAACACAGGTTTATACATTTTTGATAATTTATTAAATACTGAAATATGACATTTTACATAAGTATTCAGACCCTTTACTCAGTACATTGTTGAAGCACCTTTGGCAGCGATCACATCCTCAAGTCTCCTTGGGTATGATGCTACAAGCTTGGCACACCTGTATTTGGGGAGCTTATCCACTGCTTCTCTGCAGAGCCTCTCGAGCTCTGCTAGGTTGGGTGGGGAGTGTTGCACAGCAATTTTCAGGTCTCTACAGAGATGTTTGATCGGGTTCGTGTCTGGGCTCTGGCTGGGACACTCAAGGACATTCAGAGACTTGTCCCGAAGCCACTCCTACATTGTTTTGGCTGTGTGCTTAGGGTCGTTGTCCTGTTGGAAGGTGAAACTTCACCCCAGTCTGCGGTCCTGAGCACTCTGGAGCAGGTATTCATCAAAGATCTCAGTAATTTTCTCCGTTCATCTTTGCCTGGATCCTGACTAGTCTCCCAGTCCCTGCCGCTGAATAACATCCCCACAGCATGATGCTGCCACCACCATGCTTTACCGTAGGGATGGTGCCAGGTTTCCTCCAGACGTGACACTTGGCATTCAGGCCAAATAGTTCAATCTTGGTTTCATCAGACCAGAGAATCTTGTTTCTCATGGTCAGAGTCCTTTAGGTGCCTTTTGGCATACTCCAAGCGGGCTGTCATGTGCCTTTTACTGAGGAGTGTCTTCTGTCTGGCCACTCTACCATAAAGGTGTGATTGGTGGAGTGCTGCAGGGATGGGAGAATCTTCCGGAAGGACAACCATCCCCACAGAGGAACTCTGGAGCTCTATCAGAGTGACCATTGGGTTCTTGGTCACCTCCCTGACCACCTTCGATTCCTCAGTTTGGCCGGTCGGCCAGCTCTAGGAAGAGTCTTGGTGGTTCCAAACTTCTTCCATTTAAGAATGATGGCCAATGTGTTCTTCGGGACCTTCAATGCTGCAGAAATGTTGGGACCTTTTTATATAGACCAGTGTGTGCCTTTCCAAATCATGTACAATCAATTGAATTTACCACAGGTGGACTCCAAGTTGTAGAAACATCTCAAAGATGAACAATGGAAACAGGATGCACCTGACCTCAATTTTGAGTCTCATAGCAAAGGGTCTGAATACTTATGTAAAAAATATATATATTTCAGTTTTTATTTGCAATACATTTTCCAAAATGTCAAACTTGTTTTCTTATTGTGTGTAGTTTGAGGAAAGTTATTTAAATTTATTTTTTTACCCCCCTTTTCGTGGTATCCAATTGGTAGTTAGTCTTGTCTCGTCGCTGCAACTCCTGTACGGACTCGGGAGAGGCGAATCACAACCCAACCAAGCTGCACTGCTTCTTGAGACACTGCTCGCTTAACCTGGAAGCCAGCCGCACCAATGTGTTATAGGAAACACTGTACACCTGACGACTGTGTCAGCGTGCACTGTGCCCGGCCCACCACAGGAGTCGCTAGAGTGCGATGGGACAAGGACAACCTTGCCGCCAAACCCGGACGACGCTGGGCCAGTTGTGCGGTCATGGGTCTCCCGGTTGTGGCCGGCTGCGACAGAGCCTGGACTCCAACCCAGAATCTCTAGTGGCACAGCTAGCACTGCGACGCAGTGCCTTAGACCACCGTGCCACCCGGGAGGCCTGAGGATTCGTTTTTTACATCCATTTTAGAATAATGCTGTAACGTAACAAAATGTGAAAAAAGTGAAGCTGTCTAAATACTTTCCCAAATGCACTGTAGAGGAAGTGCAGATTGACCAATGGTGTGTACATATAAATAGTGAGGGGAAAAAACTGTCCCAAAAACGCCCGCTGTGGTACACCTTTATGTACGTCAGGAAATTCAGACTTAACCCCATCAATCACGATGGCCTGAGTTCTGTCACTTAGATAATCATGAAACCATGAACAGCCGTCAGAGCTCATGCCTATCGAGGACAACTTATTCAATCAAATCTTTTGACAGGTCCACAAACAAAGCAGCATTTATTTTTAGTGTCTAAAGCATGGATAAGATCATGAATAACTAAAGTGGTTGCTGTGATGGTGCTATGCCCAGGCCTAAACCCTGATTGGTTTACATTCTAAATACATTTCTCAGATAAAAAAAAAAAAAGAGCGAAGTTGTACATTTGACTAAAGATTCAAGAATCTTATCTCGACAAGGAAGTCTTGAAATGGGGCGAAAAATGATTTAAGATCACTACTATCCGTGCCCTTATGAAGTGGCAGCACAAGCTGATTTCTATACTTTTTTTTTTTGTTGCTTTTTTTTCTCGTGATAACAATGTTTAATGTGGGATATTAAGCCAACAATGATGGGCCCTGCACACTAAAGCAGACCGGGATCCAATTGGTCGGCCCCTGTGGATTTCTTGTCTTATTGCTAGCAAAGCGTCCAGGACTTCTTTTTCTGTAAATAGCCTAAAAGAAAAGCTTTGACTATAATTTCTCTGATCATTCAGCAGTTTTCCCATATTAGCATCCAGCCCAATATCATTGGGAAATGGCTTAAAGTTTTTTCAAAGCGAGATAGAGCCCGCTGAAATAAAATGGTGATTGAAATACATTAGTGATGCGCTATGACAAAGCCAATATAAAGATATTGACATATTGCTTGCTCAAACTATTTTTGCTGTTCCTAAAATTCCAAGTTAATCAGTAGTGGGGTGGGGACAAAAAGCTAAATCAAACCAGATTGTTTGAAACTAACAGTATCTTCAGTGTCTTCAGAAGGTATTCACACTCCTTGTCTTTTTCCACATTTTGTCTTACAGCCTGAGTTTAAAATGTATTAAATTGTGATTTTTGTCTGTCTCAGTTCTACACACAATACCCCATAGTGCCAAAGTGCAATTATGTTTTTTGTTATTTTGACAAATTAATAAAAAAATAAAGCTGAACTGTCGTCAGTCAATTAGTATGCAACCCCTTTTGTTATAAGCAGGAGTAAACATGTGCTTAATAAGTTGCATGGACTCACTCTTTGTGCAATAATAGTCTTTAACATTGAATGACTACCTCATCTCTGTACCCCACATACCCCTCTGTACCCCTCAGTCGAGCAGTGAATATCAAACACTGATTCAACCGCAAAGACCAGGGGAGGTTGTCCAATGCCTCGCAAAGAAGGGCACCTATTGGTAGCTGGGTAGAAGTTTTAAAAAGCAGTGGATGGTGTCTCTACAAAGATACAGGTGAAAGGAAAACGCTTGGGTATTTCACCATGAGGCCAGTGGTGACTTTTAAATAGTTGAAGTATAATGGCTGTGATGGGAGAAAACTGAGGATGGATCAACATTGTAGTTACTCCACAATATTAACCTAATTGTCAGACTGAAAATAACGAAGGCTGTACAGAATAAAAAGTAATACTGCAAAAAATGTGGCAAAGCAATTCACTTTTATTTTCCTGAATAGAAAGTGTTATGTTTGGGGCAAATACAACACATTACACAGTACCACTCCATATTTTCAAGCATAGTGGTGGCTGCATTATGTTATGGGTATGCTTGTAATCGTTAAGGACTGGGGAGTTTTTCCAGGATAAAAAAAAAAAACTGAATGGAGCTAAGCACAGGAAAAATCCTAGAGGAAAACCTGGTTGTCTGCTTTCCACCAGACACTGGGAGATTAATTCAGCTTTCAGCAGGACAATAACCTAAAACACATGGCGAAATGTACACTGCAGTTGCTTACCAAGAAGTGAATGTTTCCGAGGGACTTACCCAGAAAGACTCAAAGGTGCTTCTACAAAGTCTTTACTCAGGGGTGTGAGCACTTATGTAAATTCGATTTCTGTATTTTTATTTTCAATACATTTGCAAAAATGTCTTAAAATTTTCACTTTGTCATTGAGGTATTTTGTGTAGATATATTTCATCCATTTTGAATTTAGGGTGTAACACAAATGTGGAATAAGTCTAGGTAGGAATACCTTCTGAAGGCATATCTACAATGGATGTGTATCGAATTGTGCTTGAAAGGAAATATTCACCTAACTTACTAGGGATCTATTCACCTGCCTCATTTCCTGACTTGATTTGTTATGGTGTTTCCTTCTCATCAAGATGAATATGAAGTGTTCTGAAATTGTCACCAAAACACAATCTGTCATCCTTTCTAGATGCGAAGTCAAAGATGAGCCTGACGGTCAGCGTACATGTGTACAGTGTTCAGAAGGCTGTGCTGAAAGACAGTGGTCCTCTGTACAGTGCTGATTATGACGCTGTGAAAGAGAATCTAAGAAATTGCAGCAGGTACATCGGTATTTACACTTAAAGTGAAAATAATAGATTGAGAAATTTTGGCGAAATATTCAAAGGTTTAGTGACCTAGGCTATTTATCAGAACATAATATCTATTTGCAGGTACAGTGCAATTCGTTGTGCTGATGCGGTGCCTAGGTCCTCGGCAGAGGTGCAGCAGGCCTGTGAGACGACACAGGCCCCACCACCAGAGACGGAGCAAATCAAAGCAAACCATTCTAATCTGGCCTCTAAACCCACCTCCAAGCAACCCAAAGGCATTATGGGAATGTTTGCAAACAAGAATGTCTCCAAGAATCAAGATTCAAGCAAAGAGATTAAATTGGAGCAGAAAGAGGTTACACCTGTGGTATGTGTTTGTGTTTCTTTGGTTAGTGTGTACATGTGCTCTAAATTGCAAGACGTAATGTTAACTTCCGATGTCACATTTGTTTGATATTGTAGGTTGAGACCTCCAAAACTAAACCTGCTCCGAAAACAAATCCTGTGACTAACTTCTTTGCGAAACAAGCAGCCAGTAAGTATTTCAACAATCCCATATCATATACAGTGGGGAGAACAAGTATTTGATACATTGCCGATTTTGCAGGTTTTCCTACTTACAAAGCATGTAGAGGTCTGTCATTTTTATCATAGGTACACTTCAACTGTGAGTGACGGAATTTAAAACCAAATCCAGAAAATCACATTGTATGATTAAGTAATTAATTTGCATTTCGGCAGTGTATCAAATACTTGTTCTCCCCACTGTATATGGTGGATGTCTTTCTATAGTTTCACATGTAAATACTACTATTGTCCCTTAAATCGCTTAAGATAAATCCTGTATATCCACCACAGAAAAACCTGACAAATCCATCAAGGAAGAGGTAGAAATAGCCCAGACATCCTCCTCAGTGGATGAGAAGCCCACAAGTCCACCTCCTAAAGCAGAGACTCCTGTCAAGGAGGAACTAGCAAAGGATGCTGTGGTTGAGAAAGATACAAGGTGTGTACTATTAAACCTGGTAGGAGTCCTTGTATGAATATACAACTTTTGTCCTAACAAAAGTAAAATGGGTACTTTAGCGATTTATAAAAGGAAGTATTTTTTGGGACACTATGGTTGTGTAGTATCTCAGAACAAAAATATATATATATATATTTTTTTAATCTTGTCTTTGCGGTCGACATTGACATTTTGAACGGAGTATGCTTTAACAGGATATTTTCCTCTCGATAGTAAGACCAAGCGTCTTGAACATTCTGATAGTGAAGAGGAGAAGACCGAGAGTCGGAGGAAGAAGAGACGGAGGATAAAGAAGCCCGAGCCAGACAGTAGTGACGATGAGGGTAAGACCAGCTGTAAAGGGAGGGGAAGCGTATTGCTCGGGCTCCCCTCGACATTCACACTGGACTTCATTATTCAATTGTTTCATGATTGAAAACAGAACTATTCTATTTTAACAGTTATTCCAGACTCTCCTCCACAGTTGCAAGAAAAGAGGGACCCATCACCAAGTCCTGAGATTCAAGTAAAGAAAGAGCCAGTTGCTGTTTCACATTCAGATGTAAGCTTTCACATTTTACTGCTATTTAATTTGGGTACTAAACTGTTGACGTTGCAGGATGTATAATTGCCGTGTTTCATTTAGTTTTAACCACCAACCTGTCGATCCATGCAGGACCTTTCAGATTGTAAACGAAGGAAGAGGAGACGTGTCTTGAAATCGCGTACATTTGTGGATGACGAAGGATGCATCGGTAATATATTGAGTTATGTTGGGAGTTTTGTTTCTATTTAAATTTTACATCAAAACATTTTGCTTAGGCCTAACTCCTCTGTTATAAACATGAAGGTTATTTACAGTACCAGTCAGAAGTTTGGACACACCTATTCATTCCAGGGTTTTTCTTCATTTTTACCATCTATTTACCAAATAGGGGGGTGTAGGGAAGATAGCCCTGTCTTGTCACAACACAACTGATAGGCTCAAATGCATTAAGAAGGAAAGAAATTCCACAAATTAACTTTTAACAAGGCACACCTGTTAATTGAAATGCATTCCAGGTGACTACCTCATGAAGTTGGTTGAGAGAATGCCAAGAGTGTGCAAAGCTGTCATCAAGGCAAAGGGGGGGCTACTTTGAAGAATCTAAAATATATTTAGATTTGTTTTAACACTTTTTTGGTTACTACATGATTCCATATGTGTTACATCATAGTTTTGATGTCTTCACTATTATTCTACAATATAGAAAATAGATATTTTTTAAACATAGAAACCGTTGAATGAGTAGGTGTGTCCAAACTTTTGACTGGTACTGTATATTCCCCAAAGTTACTAAATCCATTCTTTATATACAAAATAAAAAATATATTCTATAGGCTGTCTGATCTGACAATCATTTAAATATTGTCTACCTTCCAGTGACCGAGAAAGGCTATGAGAGTGAATCCTACTCTGAGACTGAGGATGACTTTAAGTTCAGTCAACCAACTCCGAAGAATCCAAACCCACCAAAACCATCAACTGGCAAAAAAGAGGAGGAGAAGAAAAGTAAGAAAGCTGCTGCAGCCTCTAATAAATCTACTAAGCAGGCTTCTATTATGGGATTCTTCCAGAAGAAATGACAGACCTACTCATGTTGTTGCACTGAATACTGATAAGGAGCTTGAGGCCCAAGTGAAGAGAATCTAGACGGACACATTTTCAAACGCTCCAGAGGATGGATGGATGTTCTATCATTTGGCAACATTTGGTAGAATGCTCTACTCTTTTAAATCACACTTTTCAATCCATTTCCACATTACTGTATATGATTGAATAAATATATCCACTTGCATTGTAAAGTACCATCAGAGCTCAATTATCATGGCAGCATTTATATTTGGTTTTTACTTTTAGTTTGCAATTCTGCAAGTATTGAAAGGTTCATGCTGTGGTGAACCAGTACAAAACAAACATGTCTATGATGCTATTTTTTTGCTGGTAGAATATGTTCTTCAATGTTTGAACGTGTATGTTCATTAAATCTATTTTCATATATTGTGTTCTGTACAATATGTTAAAGCCAAGTTGAACCGTGTTCAATATTCACAGTATATGAACAATCACGTAACTGGTTTGTGTAGAAAATACAGGTGTGGCATTTCAGCTGTATCCGGTCTTATCTTTGAGTAATAGGTTTGCTTCCTGTGGTTTTGGCACGTCACTCAGGCTCTCCGATTGAGATTGCTAGAAAATGGACAGCCGTTGGCAAGGCTTGAATCTGGAAGCACACTTTGGAATCAAATGAAGTGTCTGATCCAGTGCCATAGCGGTGTTATTGATTGCTGCATGGTTTACTACATACGTTGATGCAGGAGAATACCCTTTGACAGGCTGTAGTCTGATAATTTATAAACCAACTGGCTCTCAGAAATTCCCAGGATAAGATTAAACAACGTTCATGTGCTTTGGGAATGTATGTCTGGGTTAATTTAATAAATTCAATGGAAACGTTTGCGCAGTACAGTCATTCAGCTTTGACCGCCAGGAACAAAATCTGAACTAACCCCAATCTTACTTTTGGTGCTCTGGATGCGTTTACACAGGTAGCACAATTCTGATCTTTTGCCCAATTATTGGCAAAAATGTCTGATCTGATTGGTCAAAGACTAGGCTAATTATTGGCAAATCAGAATTGGGCTGCTTGTGTAAACACAGATTCTGAGTCACGAACATGAAG
Source organism: Oncorhynchus clarkii lewisi (assembly GCF_045791955.1). Lineage (NCBI taxonomy): Eukaryota > Metazoa > Chordata > Actinopteri > Salmoniformes > Salmonidae > Oncorhynchus > Oncorhynchus clarkii. The sequence goes on along the minus strand of NC_092156.1, from coordinate 44,996,391 downwards.
GTTCATGTGTCATTTTAGCAGCCAACATAATGAACGTCACATTTATAAAAGTAAATAATAATTAGTAAATAAGTTATTTTTTCATGAGTAAAAGGCAACTGGTTAAGCAAACACATGCAATGGAAAAACAGGCCATGGATGGTCCAACTCCGAGACTTGGCTATGCAATGAGGGAACATGATAAACGGTTTCCAGGTTTCTTCAAAGGTACGTTTGTGTGAGGGAGGACTTGGGTGATACATTTACTATCAAAAGCAGGCAGTTGGTCATCAATCTTTTTGAGGGGATGGGGCATGCAGGTATGTATTTTGGACTAATGAATTGTAGTTTGGTACATAAAACAATACTGTCTACATCTAGACTGACAAAAACCTATCCTCAAAGAAACAGAAACCATGAAAACGATCAATGTCAAAACAAAGGAAACCAGGCAAATAAAAGTTGCAACACTTTGAAGGACTTGTTATCTGCAGGTGTGAAGTTTCAGAGCCCAACAACAGCACATCAAATATACTCTATAATTACCTGAGTCTTGAACAGGGGTGTCAAGCGTGTGGGTCCAATCTGGCCTGCTGGTGGTTTAAGTTTTTAAAAAAGAAAGTATTCCTTAAAACTTAATTCAAGGAAAGAAAGAAATTAAGAGACAGTGTCAGCTGTGTGTTAGTGAAAAGGAGGGACATAACTTTTCTCAATAATTGCCTTCAGAATTGTTCACATTTTGTTGCGCTACAAAGTGGGTTTGAAATAGATTTAAAAAAAAAAAAAATTTTGTCAATGATCTTAACAAAATACTCAATGTCGAAGTGAAAAGAAAATTCAAAATATAGTGGTTTATAAGTATTCAACCCCCTTTGTTTAGGCAAGCATAAATTAGTTCAAGGGTAAAAGTTGGTTTAACAAATCACATAAGTTACCATGTGAAATAATATGGGTTGACATCATTTTTGAATAACTACCCGTTCCTCTGCCACTCATACATACAACATCTGCATGGTCCCTCAGTCAAGTATAGAATTTCAAGCACAGAATAAACTACAAAGACGTGAGCTTTTTGAAGCCTCATAAAGAGGGGTAGTGACTGCTAGATGGGTAACAATAACAAATCAGACATCGAACATCTCTTTAAGCACGGTCAAGTTAATAATTATGCTGTGGATGTATTAAACCACCTAGACCCATCAAATATACAGTAGTCCTTCTGAACTGAGCTGCAGGAGAGGACGGAAACTGCTCAGGGATACCATCACCATGAGGCCATTGGTGATTTTAAAACAGCTACAGAGTTAAATGGCTGTGATGGGAGAAAATTGAGAATGGATCAACAACATCGTGGTGACTCCACAATAATGACCCAGATGACAGAGTGAAAAGAATAATACAAATATACAGAATACAAAATATTCCAAAGCATGCATCTTGTATGCAACAAGGCACTAAAGTAATACTGCAACAACAAAACATTAACTACAAAATAATACACTTTTTGACCTAAATACAAAGCCTTATGTTTGGGGCAAATCCAAAACACAACATGCAAAATCCTAGTTGCTTACCAGAAAGACAGTGAATGTTCCTGAGTGGCCAAGTTAGTTTTGACTTAAATCTGCTTTAAAAATATCTATGGCTACGGCTGTTAAAAGGTGTTTCTAACATATATTGAGGGGGGTGAATACTTATCTAATCAAGGTATATTAGTATTTTATTTTTCAGTAATCTTTACAAAAAATTAAATTTTTCTTCCACTTTGAAATTACAGAATATTTTGAGTAAATCGTTGACAAAAAAATTACAATTAAATTCATTTTAATCCCACGTTGTAACACAATAAAATGTGAAGATATCCAAGGGAGGTGAATACTTATGTTAAAGATCTCTCTACTGTGTAACATACAGTCAATTACAAAGTACACCAACAATTGTGGTCTTGTGTTACCACGCCACTTGAATGTGTTAGGGGAGACCGGGGATGGTTGTAACACGGGACAATTCCTCCAATCAGGAGCGAGGTATAATCATATGATTCACTGTGCACATGCTCAGTTTAGTCCTGAACCCTCGTGAAAAAGCAAGTCCCTCTGATAAACTCTGCAAATTCTATTGACAGAAATGTTGAGGTAAGAAAGTCATTATTTTTACCAAATTTGTTTTTGTGATGGCATAGAGTACTTTGTAGTTTGTTTCAGAAAACTTATATCAGGTTTATAACCAGTCTGTGCAGAGATATTTGATGAAAGTTGCAATGCTAAAGTTGGAACAACTTGTGAGAAAATTTTACAACCAACCCCGACTAAAGCTGGATGTTTCGGTACATGTTTTCTTTTACTTTCAGCATGCCTAGATCATGGAAAAGAAAGACAGACAGGGGAGTACCTCTCCACACTTTGAAAAGACCGTCAAATGATGTAACAGAGCAGGGGAAATCAATCAGATCGGTTGCAAAATTTTATGGCATATATCATGTGATGCTGTGCAGATTCTGCAAAGAGAGAAAGAAGCTACTGCAGAAGGGGTGCCGAGAGAGCTTGTAGGCTACCGTAGTGGAAACGGGGTCTTCATTGATGAGCAGGAGCAGAAGGGGTGCCGAGAGAGCTTGAAGGCTACCGTAGTGGAAACGGGGTCTTCATTGATGAGCAGGAGCAGAAGGGGTGCCGAGAGAGCTTGTAGGCTACCGTAGTGGAAACGGGGTCTTCGTTGATGAGCAGGAGCAGAAGTTGTCAGTGTATCTCGAGGGCAGCTGATTTATGCCAACTGTGCCCACTGCTATCCAGGCCACCTCTCCAGATGCCTCCCAGGCCACCTCTCCAACTGCCTACCAGGCCACCTATCCAGCTGCCTTCCAGGCCACCTCTCCAACTGCCTACCAGGCCAAATCTCCAACTGCCTTCCAGGCCACCTCTCCAACTGCCTACCAGGCCACCTCTCCAACTGCCTTCCAGGCCACCTCTCCAACTGCCTTCCAGGCCACCTCTCCAACTGCCTTCCAGGCCAGCTGGAAACACCTGATTACTCTTCTGATTTCAACCCAGTTGATGTACACCCATTCAAGCATTCAAAAGGCAAATTGTTCCCTGCCTAGAAAAATAGCTGGAAAGAAGCAAGCCAAAACAAACCACACTGAACAACAACAAAAACCAAACAAATTGAACCAGAAGATTCAGATTCCTCCAACAAGGAAAACTTCTGCATTGTGTGCATGGAGTACTTTAACAATTCCAAGTCTAATGAGGTCTGGTTGCAGTGCTGGGAATGAAAATGATGGTCCCACCAAGCCTGTACCACTGTCACAACTGTGACTCTGATTAGGTGAACATGTCCAACATTCAGTCACAGTCACACACACACACACACACACACACACACACACACACACACACACACACACACACACACACACACACACACACACACACACACACACACACACACACACACACACACACACACACACACACACACACACACACACACACACACACACACACACACACACACAATAATTTGTTCTTAACTGACTTACCTAGTTAAATAAAGGTAAAATAAAAACACACGCACACCAGAAACGTTAAGGTGTTTAGTTCAGCCTAGTTGTTGTTTGGTTGAGAAAGACCATTTAGTGGAGGGTAAATAATAAACATTTTATTATTTAGATGTATTATTATTTCTGCCAAACAAAATGTTAAACATGGCAATGTTGCTCTCATTGTCTCAATAAAGGCATGTCATGATTTATGCACTTTTTCAATGTTACAATTCACCCCAAGCACTGTTACAACTAACCCAGACCATGGGGTAGATTGTATCACTTCACACCTTGTGTTTAATCATGTTTACATATCTTACATTACTCATCTCATATGTATATACTGTATCTTATACCATCTATTACATTTTGTCTATGCCGCACGGCCACCGCTCATCCATATATTAATATGTACATATTCTTATTCCATCCCTTTAGATTTGTGTGTATTAGGTAGTTGTTGTGGAATTGTTAGATTACTTGTTAGATATTATTGCACTGTCGGAACTAGAAGCACAAGCATTTCGCTACACTCGCATTAGCATCTGCAACCATGTGTATGTGACCAATAAATGTGACTTGATAGGATTTGATAAAGGACAGATGTAGGTTGTTTGTATCAAGTTGTGAACACACTACCACAAACGATCTCTGAGAAACCGATGAAAAGGTGAAAAGTGTTACAACCATCCCCGGTCTCCCCTACTGAATGTGCACCCAAATTGATCCATGTCATTTCAAACCCCAAACTATTCCGTTTTTTCCACAATATGGTTTCTCTGTCCATCCCTTGCTCTTTCCCTCTCCTTGATTTCATGGTCTTGCCCACCGTACGATTTCAATTATACTCCAGCTAGGCAGATGTGGAATGCACTTTTAAGCCCAGGTGGAATAAATCAATAGGCATTTAAAATAAAATAAAATATATCAAGTGATTCCACATTATTATATTCAAACAGGCTTTGGGCACTTGATTTCGTGCTAGTCTCAATTAAATATGATGTTGTCTGTTGTTCTCCAGTCTTCATTACAAGTATCTCTGTCAATGCTCACATACAAAAACCGAACATACATTAATACTCTAACAAGCAGAAATGCATGACGAAATCCGAAGAAATTATGTCATGGTAATTTACCTGCAAATGTTGGAGTAAAAAAAGTGTTAAAAGTGTGGACTTCTTTCTTACAGGGGCAAGATGATTAAAAATCACTTGCCTGTAGAAATACATCTGTGATAGATGCCATGCATACAAAGAAAAAATACAGGTTATTGCCAAAATAATGTAAACACTTGAGTAAATGAGGGATACAAAGTATATTGAAAGCAGGTGCTTCCACACAGGTGTGGTTCCTGAGTTAATTAAGCAATGAACATCCCATCATGCTTAGGGTCCTGTATAAAAATGCTGGGCAGGCCATTATTTTGGCTATCATGGCTATACCCCATAGAATGACAATGCCCCCATCCACAGGGCACAAGTGGTCAATGAATGGTTTGATGAGCATGAAAACAATGTAAACCATATGCCATGGCCGTCTCAGTCACCAGATCTCAAGTCAATTGAACATTTATGGGAGATTCTGGAGCAGCACCTGAGACAGCGTTTTCCACCTCTATCAACAAAAAACACCAGATTATGGCATTTCTAGTGGAAGAGTGGCATCCAATAGAGTTTCAGACACTTGTAGAATCTATACCAAGGTGCATTGAAGCTATTCTGGCTCGTGGTGGCCCAACGCCCTATTAAGACACTGTATGTTGGTGTTTCCTTTATTTTGGCAGCTACCTGTATGTTGCAGTCCTGTATGTTTAAATACATGAAATCCTATGATTTACAGAGGACATCTGGAGGTTATTAGACAGTTAATTGCCCTCCTGTTTGTTTTTGTGTATAAAAGACTGTTCCATATTATATTCATGTTTATTTTAAGGCCTGGCAGAAAACCATAAGTATGAAGTTATCCCAAGGTAAAGCATGCTGTAATATACAAGTATGTCTACATTATGAGGACATCCTACACTATACAAATACAGCACACATTTGACTACTAGCATAGTCACTGCTCAACTTCTTGATACTAGTGATTCAATTGCAAAGGCACGCATTGCCAGGAACAAATGATTTACTTAACAGATTTCTCTCTCTGATTCCAGATCTTAGAGCTGTGAATTGCTTACAACCAAGCACTTGAGAAAACAGCTTTTGTTGTTTTTATTTCTATTTTAAGTTCTTGTTCAAGTCAAAGGCAAATAAACATTCACCGGTCATTTACTTTCATAATCCCATTCTTTCTCTTTAGTAAAACTCCTCAACAATAAATAATTAATTGAAACCAGGTTTTCTTTTCAATGCGTGCTCTTAGGACTTGGCGATTTAATAGAATCTGTCAAGAGAGAACCTCTCTGCTCTCTATCCAAAAGACACATTGTCGATGAAGGCATTGAGGATTCGGAGGATCTTCCGGAATTTATATCCCCGGGTCCATTTCAGTGTATCTGTGTGCGCCAGTATCTCCACATCTGGCATAATCGTTGCAATCAAGCCTGAGAGATGTTTGGATACAACTGTTTGGGGGGGGGGGGGGGGGGCTCTTACATTGAGACCTAAGAGCTGTTGGAGAATACTACTGTGTGGGGAGGCTGAAACAATACATTTGGCTCTGAGGCCAGGCAGCTAATTGCCTCACTAACACTCATTAATCAATGTGCCAAATGAGTTCATTCAAGATTGCCCCCATTCATCATAGTCTTCTTGATGCACAAGTATACAGTACTTGTAAACTGTAGTACATTTAGTATGTAATCATGGGGAGAGTGATTGAGTGGTCTGACCATGTTTTAAATAGATGCCTCCATAACTGTAAAGTTGTGCTCCATTGTTCCTAAACCCTTGAACAACAGTCGCTCTTCTGAAGTGTGGCCTTGGTCTGTCAGTCATGCGTCCATTACAAGCATGTGTTTGAAAAACGTGAACCTCTGAACAGTGGGGTTCAGGAAAGAGGCTGTAATGACTGAAGTGTTAATGACATGAATCCCAGTGTTGTCCATATTTTCTTGGCACGGCCCTGATCATCAGCTGAAGTGATCGGGGCCAACTTAATTAAGGAGAGGGGAAGGGTGTAAAAAACAGTGCCCTCAATAGATTTCGGAAGTATTTTGATGAAGCATAAACTCAGGGGTTCTCTTGAACACCTTAACCAGCTATGAAAGCAAACACACCTATCAGAATGAATTAACTGAACACAAGTTGGCTCGCTTTGAATCAAAAGACTGCCTGCTTCAGTTCCTCACAAACACGGTATCTGTGAGGCACCATCTGATGGAGCAGCCTAGGGGCAGATATTGCTGATATTTATTTTTGTTTGCTCACCTCACCCGCCTCCATCGACTGCAACTAACAGCTCGCTGTAGCCCGTTATCCACAGGAAATGGCTACATTTAGGATAGTAAGACGTGGGCACGTACAGTAGGCCTATATACTGTAGCTACCTAGAGTACAATAATGTATTGTTGCCACACCACATGTTGAGACACTTTTCAATAAAACACCAGAGAAGGGAATATTTCAAAATGCAGATGTAATAGCGGTATTGTAGTGAGCACAGTAACTGTTTTTGACTTCCGATTCTAACCTTTGATTTACTTGACATCTAGTGAGGTTTTTTCTTCAGGTCTGGGAGAATTTTCTGGTCTGACATATTCTTTAACGATGGGCAGCAGCAGGGTTGACTCGACATGCTCCTACAGAGAGCTGACCCCACTAGCTGATTTATACCCACTAACTGCCCCCAGCTGTTACTATTGCCTGAGCCAAAACTAATCATGCATAGCTGGATTGGCCAAATGCTACTTAGAGGGAATTTGAAACATCCACTCAAAAAATGAACAGACCACATAAATGCTAAAAGTTTCAAGATTTTCCACCAGATTTTCCACCAATACATAATCTTTAGGTGAAAATGTGCTCAAACTGTCAGCTCCACCACCCTGTCTACTAACTGCCATAATGAGAGATGCTGGACTTTGCATTATTTTCCAGGATTAAGTTACTTTCTCAAAATATAACATTACAATCTGGCATATAGAAAATACTAATAACATATCAAGTTGGAAGAGAAATAAGCTGTGTTTATGGAGAAGGGTGTATAATGGAGAAGGGTGTATAATGGAGAAGGTTTATAATGGAGAAGGTTTATAAGGGAGAATGTTTTATAATGGAGAAGGTTTATAATGGAGAAGGTTTATAACGGAGAAGGATTTATAATGGAGAAGGGTTTATAATGGAGAAGGGTGTATAATGGAGAAGGTTTATAAGGGAGAAGGTTTTATAATGGAGAAGGTTTATAATGGAGACGGTTTATAATGGAGAAGGGTTTATAATGGAGAAGGTTTATAATGGAGAAGGATTTATAATGGAGAAAGTTTATAATGGAGAAAGTTTATAACGGAGAAGGTTTATAACGGAGAAGGGTTTATAATGGAGAAAGTTTATAATGGAGAAGGATTTATAATGGAGAAGGGTTTATAATGGAGAAGGATTTATAATGGAGAAGGTTTATAATGGAGAAGGTTTATAACGGAGAAGGGTTTATAATGGAGAAGGTTTATAGTGGAGAAGGTTTATAGTGGAGAAGGTTTATAGTGGAGAAGGTTTATAGTGGAGAAGGTTTATAGTGGAGAAGGTTTATAACGGAGAAGGGTTTATAATGGAGAAGGTTTATAGTGGAGAAGGTTTATAACGGAGAAGGGTTTATAATGGAGAAGGTTTATAATGGAGAAGGTTTATAGTGGAGAAGGTTTATAGTGGAGAAGGTTTATAGTGGAGAAGGTTTATAGTGGAGAAGGTTTATATCGGAGAAGGGTTTATAATGGAGAAGGTTTATAGTGGAGAAGGTTTATAACGGAGAAGGGTTTATAATGGAGAAGGTTTATAATGGAGAAGGTTTATAATGGAGAAGGATTTATAATGGAGAAGGTTTATAGTGGAGAAGGTTTATAACGGAGAAGGGTTTATAATGGAGAAGGTTTATAGTGGAGAAGGTTTATAACGGAGAAGGGTTTATAATGGAGAAGGTTTATAGTGGAGAAGGTTTATAACGGAGAAGGGTTTATAATGGAGAAGGTTTATAATGGAGAAGGTTTATAATGGAGAAGGATTTATAATGGAGAAGGATTTATAATGGAGAAGGATTTATAATGGAGAAGGTTTATAGTGGAGAAGGTTTATAGTGGAGAAGGTTTATAACGGAGAAGGGTTTATAATGGAGAAGGTTTATAGTGGAGAAGGTTTATAACGGAGAAGGGTTTATAATGGAGAAGGTTTATAATGGAGAAGGTTTATAATGGAGAAGGTTTATAACGGAGAAGGATTTATAATGGAGAAGGGTTTATAACGGAGAAGGATTTATAATGGAGAAGGTTTATAATGGAGAAGGATTTATAATGGAGAAGGGTTTATAATGGAGAAGCTGAAAAGGACACATCTACCTTCTTCATTGAGGAGGACCAACTTGAACCTCTCCAAAAAAGATATTGCCAGAAACTGTCAAGTCCAACAGCCAGCAGAAATAAATCACAGCTTCATTGTGAAACTATTAAGGTCTACAACTGAGGGTCTTCTGTTTCAAAATATTTTGTCAGGCCTTTAGTGAGAGATGTGCAGCACTGTCTGGCGCAATGTGTGAGGCCAACACAATGAGTCATTGTGGCTGCGACGGGAGAGAGTGGACTGTTGAAATTCACAGAGGAGGGATATTAGTCACAAGTCGGTGCACTGCTCCCATATCGACAGGACTCTGTGTACGGCTAGTCTACTGCAAAGAATATGGCACAGGGACAATGGGGCCTTTTAATTATTATTTTTACACCTGTTGACCTAAACAAGCCTGTTGACAAGCTGTTCACAGGGCAACTCAACTCAAAGGCAAACATGGACTTCAGATGATGTGGTCATAAGCCAGCTATCTCAATGTGTGTAGAACAGTAATGACATACTTTCTCAGTAACTTGTCATAATAGTTATTTGATGTGCTAGGAAAAACAGCAATAATATCCTCCATTTATAAAGACCAAGGGTTTATTTTTCTTGGTTTTGGTAGATTATACATCCTGCAAATAATCAAATTATGTTTAACTATTTGACAATCCTGTTACAGTTGTGCTCTACACCTTTTTTTTTTTCCAAAAGACTGGGGCCTCCAGCAATATTATTCTTATTTTTCAATATAATTCCTTCCCGGAGGCATCTCTTCTTCAGTTCTCTTTATTGGAAAATGTTGGTGTCCTTCCAACTCCTGACACACACACATATATATATATATATATATATCAAATGAACAGTGCTCTATTGTTGTGCTCATCTCCGTTAGGCCATTATAACCCTTGAGAAAACAAACTATAACACTGGAGAACAAATCCAAATTACAGGCACAATTTATAAAGCCGAAATCCTCCTGGTCGACTGTGTTCACTGGAGGATAGTCAAAGGAGAAACAACAGCCCGTCTTGCGCTGGAATTCTCGCCTCAGGTAGAGCTCAACAATATCATAACGTTTAGCCTCGTCGTTACGTGCAAGAACGCCTCGCAACTGTGCAAAAGGGAAAGACGTACATCAAGCACTGAAATCGCACAGAATCATATGGAAAATTCGCCTGCAGAAAACTGACCTAGCACAATGACAAATATATCAGAGAACATAATGGAAAGTGGTTTCCCCAAACCAAAGTAAACCACTCTCATGAAAGAATACATACGAACACTTTTTCAGGGCAATACCAATGCATAGATAACAAACCCACATTTTCTGCAGAAATCACTAGTGTATAGCCCAATGAGCTAAAGCAAGACAAGGACCTTCCAGTACACACTCAAATGTATACATAATGTACAAACATATCAAACAAACCAATATTATACGCTCTGCCAAAATGACATGTTAACATATTTGTATTTACAATAAATATGTTGATTAATATTTCTTGGTACATTCAGAAAAGGCATATGGTTTCAAACAGCAGTATTTAGCAGAAGAGTAAAGTGATTGTGAAAATAGTCTACTCTATAAAAACATGCTATGGCCAGTTGGCAGTATTTTTCTAATATATACATGTACACCTGTATTTTTAGATAATACCAGATTTACTGTATTCCAGCATGCCATAAAACAAAAATGAGATAACTGCGATGAGTTTAAAGCATTTTCTCCCCTATTTTTGTGTCTTCTACTACCAAAATGCTACCAACAATGTTGTTACTGAGAATATGGGACATCACATTGTTATGAGTTATGTTGACATTTAAAAAGAAACAAAAGCTTGTTATTCTCTAACCAATAAGCAATGCTTTGCTTCATGTTTAATGAAATAGATATGAATGCTGTGCATTTTCCACCGATGTCCTCTGTAGTAAATATGTAACTTCAAAGCCAGAGAATGAAAGTTAAGATGAGCACAGCTGGTCTGGATACAAGAACTTCACTACCTCCCTGATCCCATCCTCACAGGTCCTGGGATTGGGAAATCTCTTCTGATTGTCTTCTTCCTCCTTGAATCTTTTCCAAGTCTCTGTGTAAAAAGAACAAAGACATGTGGCTATCCAACAGCAGACAAAAAGCAACTCCCCCCCAGCAGGAAACAAGATGGTCACTGACAAAGAAAAACAGTTGTTTTTTAATCTGGTGAAATGAAATTTCCTTTGGTCTACAATATGTCTAGTCTATGACCTTATGTCTACAAATGGTTTGAGCTGTATTGCCCAACTATTCACATTGGCAAGGAAAAGCTCTACTTAAAAGAAACTAAAAGGATTACAAGATTTGTAACTAGAGGACTATTCTACTTTTAATTACTGGAAAACATCACATAAACTCACCTTCATCTAATGTTGCCAGTAAGGTGTAGTTATCTGGATTATCTAGAAGATCTTTCTTCAGAACTTCTCCCGTTTCCATTAATTGTAAAACTCCTGGGAAAAGTGAAAATACAAAATGGGTGATATTCCGAATAGTAAGGTAATCCACTTTGTTATTAACACTGCCATGCTAGTGCCCTCTAATAACCCCCCCCCCCCCTATTACCTCCTACAGTCTTCCATACTTGCACTTCAACTTCAGCAGTCCCTTGACTTTCAATAGCAATTATCCTTACGGTGTCCTCGGTCTGATCCTTTGACGGCGGCTTAACTTTGTACACTGAGAGTTTGTTGTGGTCATGTCCAAGATTCGTGTTCATGTAACAATCAGTCCCGTTGCTCTCAGTTTTAAGTTCTAGGGGCAAGAAACAGAGAAATGACTTGTCTTGTCAAAAACCTATGGTGAAAAAAAATAATTGTTCACTACTACCTGGACAAATCTTGCAGCACTTCCCCTCGGTTTTCATGGGATGTTGGCATGGATACTGGCTGGGACATGTGAGGCGTTTGCAGTCCTGCATGCCATCCTTACAGGTACACAGGATGCACTCCAGGACCTTCCCCAGGACTGGGTGCCACACATCACCATGAGAGTAGGTCTTGCCGCTGTATTGGCATGCTGAGAGAAAAATGAAAAAACATATTCTTGTATTAAATATTATTACAAATCACAAAGCTGTAAGGGTTATATAGTTTTTTCCCAATTGTTTACACACTAAAATTGGAACTTGAAAACGCAAAACACAGAAACCTGAAACTCATGTACCAAATCCCTTAATAACCAAGTCTGCAAAATTGCAAGCACAATTCCTGCTGTACACTCAGTTTTCAATTCTATATGACATTTTTGCAAAACACTACACAGTTCTCAACATTAGGCACAACATTCAAAATGAAAATCTCTTTAGTCCCTTTGGAAAGCAACACCAATCACAATGCCAGGCTCTATACACCAATTGGCAACACCCACTCCTCACAGGTGTAAACACTAGTTGCTGAATTGTTCACTTAGAAATCAGAGCTTTAGCACTATAAAAGGCCACAGATGAGCTCTCCTGTTTTGGAGGAAAATGGAAGTCAATGGTGAAGCAAGAGCTAGAGGTGAAGGAGTGAGATTAAGAGGAGGAAGAGGAGGACGAGGAAGGACAGTTGTCTCAGATGAGATCAGGGCGACATTGGTTGACCATGTGCTCAACCATGGATTGAGTATGAGGGAGGCTGGGCAGAGAGTTCAGCTCAACCTGAGCCGCTACACAGTTGCATCTATCATCCGTACATTCAGAAATGAGAACCGATAAGTTACCTACCATCTACACTATGCTCTTTATGTATGGATACTGTAGTATACTGCAGTCCAACATATCAGGCCTTTGTTACTCAGTGATTATTGGCCAATGTTGCAGTAATGTCATTTCATATTGAAAGAAAATAGATTATTTTAGCTTACTATAACCAATCATATTTGTGAACTGAGAGACGGCCAGGCCATGGTGGAAGACACCGGCTGTTCACACCAGAACAGGAGACCTGCTATTGTGAACATGGTGGTGGCAAACAACACCATTAGACTAGGAGAAATCCAGAACCACATAATTGCAGACAACACAATATACAATAACATTCACCAGGTGGGATTGTCAACATTGGACCGTGTATTACAGCGCAACCGAATCCGGATGAAACGGGTCTACAGGGAGCCATTTGAGCGAAACTCAGAGAGGGTTAAAGAACAGCGCTATGAATATGTGCAAGTACTATATACTGTGATTTTACTATCATATCAGCACTGTATAGACACATTAAAGTACTGTAATCCAGTGTATTGTGCCTCACCACATTGACCACTCTAGGTCTATGTCACATATTGTCTCGTTGTCTGTTTCAGAGAGTCTTGGAGCTGGATGCCGCTGCAATTCTGCACGTTTACATTTACATTGATGAGGCTGGCTTCAACCTCGCCAAAAGAAGGGGACGGAACATTATTGGCCACTGTGCCATTGTGAATGTCCCTGGACAGGGTGGAGGGAATACCACCACGTGCGCAGCCGTTAGCCAGCAAGGCATCCTCCATCACCATGCCAACCTTGGTCCCTCCAACACCGCCCTTCTCATCACATTCCTGGACACACTACATGGCATCCTCATTCCAGCCGAGCAGAGGGGTGGACCAGAGCAGTCCAGTTATGTTGTCTCTTGGGACGTGAGTTTCCACCGGGCTGCTCTGGTCCGCAACTGGTTCATCGACCACCCACAATTTGTTCTATACCTCCCACCATATTCCCCATTCCTAAATCCAATTGAATAGTTTTTTTGGCGATGGAAGGTGTATGAACGCCATCCCCTCACACGCATGCCTCTTCTCCAGGCAATGGAGGATGCATGTGGTGAAGTTGATGTGGGGCCTTTCGGCGGCTGGATCCGTCACTCCAGAAGATTCTTTCCCTGCCATTTAGCCAGGGAGAACATGGCTTGTGATGTACAGTCATGGCCAAAAGTTGAGAATTACACAAATATTAATCTCCACAAAGTTTGCTGCTTCAGTGTCTTTAGATATTTTTGTCAGATGTTACTATGGAATACTGAAGTATATTTACAAGCATTTCATAAGTGTCAAAGGCTTTTATTGACAATTACATGAAGTTAATGCAAAGAGTCAATATTTGTAGGGTTGACCCTTCTTTTTCAAGACCTCTGCAATCCGCCCTGGCATGCTGCCAATTAACTTCTGGGCCACATCTTGACTGATGGCAGCCCATTCTTGTATAATCAATGCTTGGAGTTTGTGGGTTTTTGTTTGTCCACCCGCCTCTTGAGGATTGACCACAAATTCTCAATGGGATTGAGGTCTGAGGAGTTTCCTGGCCATGGACCCAAAATATCGATGTTTTGTTCCCCGAGCCACATAGTTATCACTTTTGCCTTATGGCAAGGTGCTCCATCTTGCTGGAAAAGGCATTGTTTGTCACCAAACTGTTCCTGTATGGTTGGGAGATGTTGCTCTCAGAGGATGTGTTGGAACCATTCTTTATTAATTTCTGTGTTCTTAGGCAAAATTGTGAGTGAGCCCACTCCCTTTGCTGAGAAGCAACCCCACACATGAATGGTCTCAGGATGCTTTACTGTTGGCATGACACAGGACTGATGGTAGCGCTCACCTTGTCATCTCTGGACAAGCTTTTTCAGGATGCCTCAAACAATCGGAAAGGGGATTCAGAGAAAATCCAATCCCTGTACCTTTTGCAGAATTAACAGTTTGTCCCTGATGTTTTTCCTGGAGAAAAGTGGCTTCTTTGATGCCCTTCTTGACAACAGGCCATCCTCCAAAAGTCTTCGCCTCACTGTGCGTGCAGATGCACTCACACCTGCCTGCTGCCATTCCTGAGCAAGCTCTACTGGTGGTGCCCCGATCCCGCAGCTGAATCAACTTTAGGAGATGCTCCTGGCACTTGCTGCACTTTCTTGGGTGCCCTGAAGCCTTCTTCACAACAATTGAACTGCTCTCCTTGAAGTTCTTGGTGAGACGATAAATGGATGATTTAGGTGCAATCTTACTGGCAGCAATATCCTTGCCTGTGAAGCACTTTTTGTGCAAAGCAATGATGACGGCACGTGTTTTCTTGCAGGTAACCATGGTTGACAGAGGAAGAACAATGATTCCAAGCACCACCCTCCTTTTGAAGCTTTCAGTCTGTTATTCGAACTCAATCAGCATGACAGAGTGATCTCCAGCCTTGTCCTCTTTAAACAATCACACCTGTGTTAACAAGAGAATCACTGACATGTCAGCTGGTCCTGTTGTGGCAGGGCTGAAATGCAGTGGAAATGTTTTTTGGGGATTCAGTTTATTTGCATGGCAAAGAGAGACTTTGCAATTAATTGCAATTCATCTGATCACTCTTCAAAACATCCTGGAGTATATGCAAATTGCCATCATACAAACGTAGGCAGCAGACTTTGTGAATATTAATATTTGCGTCATTCTCAAAACGTTTGGCCACGACTGTAGATGAGGTGTTGTGGCCAGACCCAAATAGGAGGCAGTATGCAGCCTAATGTCTTATTCCTTACATTTTGCACGTGTTTTTGTCTTTTTGTGTTTTGAAAGAATGAGACACTTTCCTTTTTTTAAATTTTTGTACAGAAAACTCTTTATCTTACTGAATTTTTTTCCTGGTTTTCTCCTTTTGGGTATGGAAAGTGTTATATACAAAACACAATTGTTGGAAATAAAATTACAATGTTTTTGTTACGGTATTGCATGTGTGTGTTTAATATTGTATATTTGAGTAGGTATACATTACTGTAACAACCTTTTACAACCAGCTACAGTGTAAACACTGAAAATGCAAAAGGCATAAACCTACTGATGGGATATTCATAGTAGTGTTTTGTGTCGAGAGTTTGGGGAAAATTGTCCAAAGATTCGGCAAGCGTGTGGAAACACTTGTGGAAAACTGTACTACATGGACTGCTCAATGACCAGAGAACCGGTCGCCTATTGTAGGCATTGAAAATCGGAGAATTATCAATAAGTCTATTATCAATGTAGGGCTGTCATTAAATTCTCACCCTTCTGGTGGTTTTTCTGCAGCAGGAAATTCACAGTGGTCTCTGCAGCACCTTTGAAGTGGAGTTTGGGCAGGCTCAGGCCTCTGGGAGTACCCCTGACTGTGGATGGAGTAGAACGGACAGAGCGCCCTTGGAGCTGCTCTCCAGCACACTGGTCCAATGAATGCCTCTTGTATATACACGGACACAAATAGACAGTTATTACGGGGTTATTTTAGATTCACGTGCAGTTACAATGCCAATGAGTTGAACCCCCCCTTCTAAAATACAGTAACACAGGTAGATATGAACATGGACATATGGACAGTACAGATACCTCCCCTAAAATCAAAATCCCCTGCGCACACGGTTTCATCAAAGTTGATTTGCATGTCTCACAAATGAAGATGAAACATTAGTTGTCGTTTTTTTGTTTGTTGATATGACGGTTTTACAAATCTAGAAGACTAAAGTCATTAATGAATCAACATAAAAATACATACAACGCCTCGGTTCAGCTGTTGGCCTCTATGCTCCACTGATGTGTACCCATTAATGACGCCATCTAAACACAGAGAAATTAACAGGAGACATACTTGTTGACTTTGATATTTACTTTAACAGAAAGTATGATGCAAATCTGATGTTGCAAGAAATAAAATGTTAGCACCTTTACACACTAGACAGCAGGTATCTGGGACTGAGAATGGCGAGGAGCAGGTCAGTGGCTGGCAAGTTTTCAGAGCACAGAAGATATTTCCATTCTAAAAACAAGTGGACAAAAAGGTGAAGGAGAGACAGAAGGGATTTCAGACGTTGCAGAATAGGGTGGCATTGGTTACCACCGGGCATTGTAGCTACATTAACAGCTCCAGTATTATGGCAAGGTCATATCTAAGTCGTCAGATATGACACACAAGGAAAAACTCTCAGAATAACGAGCTGTAACGTCAAAGCCTCCATTGTAAAAGATCAACACCGTAAACTACAGGAAGAGAGAGAGAGTGTGACTTACAGAACATGTACACATGACACACTGGCTGGTTTGGCGAGATGGGAAGAGGCCGTGGTTGGCAAAGGTGTCCCCTGGTTGGTAGATAGTTCCATTATACTTGCAGGACTTCACCGGGGCTCTCAGGCCAGCTGGAACCCTAGGCTCATCTGAGGAGATAATGGCAAGCACAAAAAAATGTACACGAGTGCCAAAGCAGGATGTTGTTCTTGCTGTATTGTATGGCAATGTCTGATCCTACCTGTACAGCGAGGGCAGCACTGCTCAGAGTCAGTCACTGAGTTCTCACACTGCAGAGTAGGACACTTAATTGTGTTACATTTCACATGGCCTGTCTAAGAGAGGGAAACGGTACATGTTTTACAGGCATACCTTGAAATCCCACCCACCAAAATCCTTTCAAGCGACTGCCAGTATTATAGATAGCGTGTAGCCTAAATCCTCGGCATGCAGTAGCCTACGATCCAATATCACTCAGATTCAGACAGTTTGATACAGGAGTCTATATGACAGTGTTGTGGTTTCATACTGTATTAAACTAACCTACAGATGAGACTAAACGGACTAATGGCGTATTCTAACTATATGGGTAAAGTACCTTAGTGCAGGAACAGCGCATACAAAACATGAATCCAAAGGGTTCCAGATAAGGATGCCAGCTGTCTCCTGGACTGTACGTTTTCTCTTTGAAAGTACAGAAAACTGAAGACACTGGGTGCAAAAAAAAAGGGAAGGATGGAAGGTAAGAAGTAATTTGAGCAGCTGAAGCGTTTACCATATGAAGCAAAGCAGGAGTTTTCATAAACAGAAAATGAAAGAGACTGATCTCATCAAAATATAACGCCTTCGGGAATAAAGATAGTTAAACAAAGTTCTGAAACAAGTTACTGTATGAATACTACACGAACCTTATAGATAGGACAGAAATACACGCACTGTGTACACTTGCCAAATATAGAAAAAAAAGTTGCAATTATGAAAGTCAGAAGATTAAAAACGACACAAGCGTTGATCATCGCAAGTAGCGGTTGTTGTGTATTCATATAGTAAAACTCAGAATGTTAAATGTTGTTTTTAACTACATTTTAGACGCATTTCATCAGTTGCAGGTAACGATTTAACTTTTGATTTGCAGGCCGTCCGTCCTACCTTTCCTTGTTCTTATAACATCACCGCCACAACCAACGAACATACGTATGCAAATTAATAAGAAAATACGCTTCATGTTGCTTGTCAATATGAAATGAAATAGCAGCAACTGCGACAGCAAACCCCAGGACCGTGTGAAACTCCCCATAAAATCATGAATTTATCATTGGTTTTCATGAAGGCGCCTCCTACAGGAAGAATACGCCAATTTATAAACTGGGGTGAAATGAATGACGTGATGCTGTCAAAGTTCAGGTCGTCAGGACGTTGAAATCATATGCTTTCACAGATAGAGGATGATAATTAATACAAGTATATTAAATTATCTTATGGGTGTTGGTTGTAAAGTAGGCCTACAGTAGGAATAAACCCTATGTTGTCAAATAATTAATTGGAAACATAAAGCAGACTTACTTTGTCTCTAAAATGCACAGTAGCCCTAACTAGACATTTCGATGACATCCTAATGAAAACGGGATAGGTGCCTGTGATGTCATAATAAAAAGGGATGGGAGCCTATGATGTCATAATGGAAATGACCTTGAGGTCAAAAGCCTGCTGCTTATTTGTTAAAGATTCAAAGGCAGATAAGATCTTTCAATAGGGAGAACGAAGCTCCTACTGGATCACAATGGAACCTGTGCGCTAGTGGCGCTGTTTGCTCAACGGAACGACCAGCCGTTCGTGTGTGAGGCTCAGCGAGAGAGGCCACGGCAACTGTCAACTGGGTCCAATGGTTGAGGAATTGAAATGGCAGTGAAAAAGATTAAGCTCACTTCCGCTGCCAAGATAATTTGCAGATGTGAGATGAACACTGAAGGGCCGATGCACAGTAAATCGTGTTGGAGAATTGCCCAATTAGAAATGACAGTGTGTAATTTTTAGGTCTCAAAGCAGTGAAACATATGTAAAGATACTTTTAGGCCTTAATGTATTTTTGTCTCAAGACATCTACCCTCCCTCCTAAAAGGCGAACGCACCTAGTAGGGCTACCAACACACTGCAATGTTATGGGACACGAGAGGAAAGACTATTATTCAACATTACTCCAGCATTTATTTAAACATTCAGGGATTAAAACGATTACTTTCAAACTGCTAGATGCCTTCATGCTGACATCTTTACAGACTGGGCATGGGGGAAAACACAGAATAAAACAACGACAGCACAGCAATGTCCACATAGCATAGGGAACTCATTCCAATCCTCATTTAAGTGTGACTCACTGATTCAGTTTGTCCAGACGAGATTACACAACAGTGGTTTATAGGTAGTCCGATGCCAAACAGTGTTTTGCGTCTTTAAATGAGACACTTCGGCATGAATATGACACCAACAATGAAATTATAACAAAGACATGATGTAGCTGGATCGAATCCCTGAGCTGACAAGGTAACAAATCTGTCGTTCTGCCCCTGAAAAAGGCGGTTAACCCACTGTTCCCCGGTAGGCCGTCATTGTAAATAAGGATGTTCTTAACTGACTTGCCTAGTTAAATAAAGGTTCAATAAAAAAATAACAAAATAGATAAACATACGCCAGAGGCCGACCAGGCATGGTTGAGTGTGAAGAGGCTCAGTATTGATTTGTATTCCTTAGTGCATCACATCTCCTCATGATCTGTGCTCTGTTCTTCGCATAACAACATGTATTTGTCTCTCCTCCCTCAGTACCAGTGGCCAACAAAAGGATTGGCCATGAATGAGATCCGGGCCAAGAAACGTCAGAAGACAGGCGCGGAAGACACAGGGGCAGGCAGCAGTACCACCTCCTGAGAGGGTGTGTGTGTGTGTGTGTGTAGGTGTGTGTGTGTGTGTGTGTGTGTGTCACACCCTGACCATAGTTTGCTTTGTATGTTTCTATGTTTTGGTTGGTCAGGGTGTGAGCTGGGTGGGCATTCTATGTTACATGTCTAGTTTGTCTAGTTCTATGTTTGGCCTGATATGGTTCTCAATCAGAGGCAGGTGTTCGTCATTGTCTCTGATTGGGAACCATATTTAGGTAGCCTGTTTGGTGTTGGGTTTTGTGGGTGATTGTCTTTAGTGTCCTTATGGCCGGTTTCTGTCGTGTGTATGGGCACCAGTATTCGGCTGTTTTGGTTTTCGTGTTACGTTTATTGTTTTGTATTTGATCGTGTTTACTTTGTTTGATTAAACATGGATCGCAATAGCCACGCCGCATTTTGGTCTGACTCTCTTTCCCATACAGAGAACTGTGACTGTGTGCGCGTGTGTGAGTAAGTGACTGAGTGTAAAAGAGAATTTAGAGAAAATGTGTGAGGAGCACAGAGGGAATACCTCAAATCTGTTCTTATACAGTATTAACCTACAGTTGGCCTACTGCTGTATATTTAAAGACCCTACGTGTTTTCCAGGACATATATAATAGGTGAAACTCGTGGGTATGGATGGAAGGTTCTTGAATTATGTATGTGTAACGGATGTGAAACGGCTTGCTAGTCAGCGGGGGTGCGTGCTAAATAGCGTTTCAATCGGTGACGTCACTTGCTCTGAGACCTTGAAGTAGTGGTTCCCCTTGCTCTGCAAGGGCCGTGGCTTTTGTGGAGTGATGGGTAACGATGCTTCATGGGTGACTGTTGTTGATGTGTGCAGAAGGTCCCTGGTTCATGCCCGGGTATGGGCGAGGGGACTGTCTACAGTTATACTGTTACATATGTCTTATGTCCTAGACTGATTGACATTTTCAAATTCCATGTTCCAACCAAATTGGTAACTTGAAAGTAGAGAATTTTCTCTATTGGCATTCTTTCTGTCTACACCAGTGTCCTGTCATTTCTCCAACGCAAATGAGTCCCTTTCCCAGTGAAAGTATAGAGGACATTAGCACAGCCATGAGGGCCAACAGTTGGTTGCTGAGAGTTTAGCCTTTGTCTGTTTTTGCTCTTTACAAGAAATAATTTGTTTTGCGACATCTAGTAGCAGTAAGGAATTACTGCATATTTTGTTATTGGAATGTTTTTGTGGTGTTTTTTTAGTGTCTTTTTTAATGTATATCACCTTTATTTAACTAGGCCAGTCAGTTAAGACCAAACTCTTATTTACAGTGACGTCCTACTAAAAGGCAAAAGGCCTGCTGCGGGGACGGGGGCTGGGATTTAAAATAAATAAATAAATAAATAATATAGAACAAAACACACATCACGACAAGAGAGACAACGCTACATAAAGAGAGACCTAAGACAACAACATAGCATGGTAGCAACACATGACAACACAGCATGGTAGCAACACAACATGACAACAACAAGGTAGCAACACAACATGGTAGCAGCACAAAACATGGCACAAACATTATTGGACACAGACAACAGTACAAAAGGCAAGAAGGTAGAGACAAACTTACATCACACAAAGCAGCCACAACTGTCAGTAAGAGTGTCCATGATTGAGTCTTTTAATGAAGAGATTGAGATAAAACGGTCCAGTTTGAGTGTTTGTTGCAGCTCGTTCCAGTCGCTAGTTGCAGCGAACTGAAAACAGGAGCGACCCAGGGATGTGTGTGCTTTGGGGACCTTTAACAGAATGTGACTGGCAGAACGGGTGTTGTATGTGGAGGATGAGGGCTGCAGTAGATATCTCAGATAGGAGGGAGTGAGACCTAAGAGGGTTTTATAAATAAGCATCAACCAGTGGGTCTTGCGACAGGTTTACAGAGATGACTAGTTTACAGAGGAGTATAGAGTGTCCTATAAGGAGCATTGGTGGCAAATCTGATTGCCGAATGGTAAAGATCATTTATCCGTTCGAGAGAACCCTTACCTGCCAATCTATAAATGATGTCTCCGTAATCTAGCATGGGTAGGATGGTCATCTGAATCAAGGTTAGTTTGGCAGCTGCGGTGAAAGAGGAGTGATTACGATAGAGGAAACCAAGTCTAGATTTAACTTTAGCCTGCAGCTTTGATGTGCTGAGAGAAGGACAGTGCACCGTCTAGCCATACTCCCAAGTACTTGTATGAGGTGACTACCTCAAGCTCGAAACCCTCAGAGGTAGTAATCACACCTGTGGGGAGAGGGGCATTCTTCTTACCAAACCATATGACCTTTGTTTTGGAGGTGTTCAGAACAAGGTTAAGGGTAGAGAAAGCTTTGTTGTAGAGCATTTAACACAAACTCTGGGGAGGGTCCAGCTGAGTATAAGACTGTATGTGCTGTATCCTTAGCAGCAGAGGTGCTGATCAGATGGCTGTAGTTGTCACGGTAATTGGAGCTGGGAGAAACTGCCCTCTTCTGTGTATGTTTGTCTGTCTCCTCTTCCAACGCAGCTGGTTCCTGAAGTGCTGAAGGTTCCACAATCCAAAACTTTCTTAAAGCAACAGCTCTGAACCCAACCTCAAATGAGTACTGTTAGAGTGAGTATACACTGTATCTAAGGTGGAGCAAGACTCAATTGTTGGAAGCAGAGTGTCCTGTGCTGCTCTTCAGTTTTGTTCCTCAGTGAATGTGAGCGACTGTGTTTGTCTCCAGTCTTACTTTAAGTCTGCGCCTGTCAACAGCTTTCTGGGGGTCCCGCTCCATTCCATTCTGGTAAGCCTCCAGCTCATCGTCTTTCTGGGGGTCCCACTCCATTCCATTCTGGTAAGCCTCCAGCTCATCGTCTTTCTGGGGGTCCTGCTCCATTCCATTCTGGTAAGCCTCCAGCTCATCGTCTTTCTGGGGGTCCCGCTCCATTCCATTCTGGTAAGCCTCCAGCTCATCGTCTTTCTGGGGGTCCCGCTCCATTCCATTCTGGTAAGCTTCCAGCTCATCGTCTTTCTGGGGGTCCCGCTCCATTCCATTCTGGTAAGCCTCCAGCTCATCGGCTGATAGAGCAAACTCCTGCCAGATACATAGGATAAATTCAGTTTATTTTCATTTTGAATACATCTACTAAGTTATGCTTCTGGTAGAACGATAAAATGCACAGCACAACTGAAGGGAAGGGCATGTACGGGGCATTCGGAAATGATTTAGACCCCTTGACTTTTTCCACATTTTTGTTAAGTTACAGCCTTATTCGTCATACATCTACACACAATAATCCATCATAAAGAAGTGAAAACAGGTTTTTTAGAAATTTTGCAAATGTACTAAATGTAAAAAACAGAAATATCTTATTTACATAAGTATTTAGACCCTCTGCTATGAGACTCTAAATAGAGCTCAGGTGCACCCTGTTTCCATCGATCATTCTAGAGATTTTTCTACAACTTGATTGGAGTTCAGCTGTGGTAAATTCAATTGATTGGACATGATTTGGAAAGACACACAAATCAAATCAATTTTTCTTTTGTCACATACACATGGTTAGCAGATGTTAATGCGAGTGTAGCGAAATGCTTGTGCTTCTAGTTCTGATCATATAGTAATATCTAACAAGCAATCTAACCTAACAATTTCACAACAACTACCTTATACACACAAGTGTAAAGGAATTAATAAGAATATGTACATAAAATATGAATGAGCGTTGGCCGAACGGCATAGGCAAGATGCAGTAGATGGTATAGAGTACAGTATATACATATGAGATGAGTAATGTAGGGTATGTAAACATTATATAAAGTGGCATTGTTTAAAGTGGCTAGTAATACATTTATTACATCAATTTTTCATTATTAAAGTGGCGAGAGATGAGTCAGTATGTTGGCAGCAGCCACTCAATGTTAGTGAGAGCTGTTTAACAGTCTGATGGCCATGAGATAGAAGCTGTTTTTCAGTCTCTCGGTCCCCGCTTTAAAGCTCCTGTACTGACCTCACCTTCTGGATGATAGCGGGGTGAACAGGCAGTGGCTCGGGTGGTTGTTGTCCTTGATGATCTTTTTGGCCTTCCTGTGACATCGGGTGGTGTAGGTGTCCTGGAGGGCAGGTAGTTTGCCCCCGGTGATGCGTTGTGCAGACCTCACTACCCTCTAGAGAGCCTTACGGTTGTGGGCGGAGCAGTTGCCGTACCAGGCGGTGATACTGCCTGACAGGATGCCCTCGATTGTGCATCTATAAAAGTTTGTGAGTGTTTTTGGTGACAAGACGCATTTAATGCAGATGCACATTAATTACTTTAAAATCATACAATGTGATTTTCTGGATTTTTGTTTTAGATTTTGTCTCTCACAGTTGAAGTGTACCTATGATAAAAATTACAGACCTCTACATGCTTTGTAAGTAGAAAAACCTGCAAAATCAGCAATGTATCAAATACCCCCCCCCCCCCCCACTGTATAAGGTCCCACAGTTGACAGTGCATGTCAGAGCAAAAACGAAGCCATGTGGTCGAAGGAATTGTCCGTAGAGCTCCGAAACAGGATTGTATCGAGGCACAGATCTGGAGAAGGGTACCAAGACATTTCTGCAGCATTGAAGGTCCCCAAGAACAGTGTCCTCCATCATTCTTAAATGGAAGACGTTTGGAATCACCAAGACTCTTCCTAGAACTGGCCACCCGGTCAATCGGGGGAGAAGGGCCTTGGTTAGGGAGGTGACCATGAACCTGATGGTCACTCTGACAGAGCTCCACAGTTCCTCTGTGGAGAAGGGAGAACCTTCCAGAAGGACAACCATCTCTGCAGCACTCCTCCAATCAGGCTTTCATGTTAGAGTGGCCAGACAGAAGCCACTCCTCAGTAAAAGGCACATGACAGCCCGCTTGGAGTTTGCCAAAAGGCACCTAAAGGACTCTCAGACCATGAGAAACAAGATTCTCTGGTCTGATGAAACCAAGATAGAACTCTTTGGCCTGAATGCCAAGCGTCATGTCTGGAGGAAACCTGGCACCATACCTACTGTGAAGCATGGTGGTGGCTGCATCATGCTGTGGGGATGTTTTTCAGTGGCAGGGTCTGGGAGACTAATCAGAATTGAGAGAAAGAAGAACGGAGAAAAGTACAGAGAGACTCTGATGAAAACCTGCTCCAGAACGCTCAGGACCTCAGACTGGGGCGAAGATTCAACTTCTAACGAGACAACGATCCTAAGCACACAGCCAAGACAATGCAGGAGTGGCTTCGGGACAAGTCTGAATGTCCTTGAATGGCGCAGCCAGAGCCCAGACTTGAACCCGATCGAACATCTCTGGAGAGACCTGAAAATAGCTGTGCAGCGACGCTCCCCATCCAACCTAACAATGCTTGAGAGGATCTTTGGAGAGGAATGGGAGAAACTCCACAAATACAAGTGTGCCCAGCTTGTAGCGTCATACCAAAGAAGAGTCAACACTGTAATTTCTGCCAAAGGTGCTTCAACAAAGTAATGAGTAAAGGCTCTGAATACTTACTGTATGCAAATGTCATATTTCATTTTTTATTTTTTTTAGAAAAACACGCTTTTGCAATGTATTTTTGGGGTATTGTGTGTAGATTTATGAGAAAAAACACACAATGTTATCAATTTTAGAATAATGCTGTAACTTAACAAAATGTGCAAAATGTCAATTTGCCAGAACACTTTCCGAATGCACTGTAAATCTAGTGACACTTGAAACTTGAACATAAAGAATACCCAAAGAGGACTGACGTTCTAAAAAATGATGTATCTGCTCTCCTAATCCTCTCCGAGAGAAAACGATGTTAGACCAGCGTCCTCTGCAACATCATGCCTCTAACAAGATAGGACGTCAGTAAAAGTTTACATGTAAAGAAAGATGTGCAACTGTGCCATATTATGTTTTATTGCATAGATCATGCTCTGTCGTCACTTACAATATGCTCCTTTCAATCTTTCCCATGGAATTGAACTTCCTCTTCGGTTGCCTACTGGCTTGAATGAATTCGGGAACCTCTTTCTCCATCTGAAAAAAGAGCTGGCGGTAAGCTAGGTTGATCTTTACCCACAAAAGACCACAACCATTGAAGAATTGGAAACAAAGTAGGGGTTTGGAGCTGGGTTGTCCAAGTTACTGACTGGACATTGATCTGGGTGAGCAGAAAATAACCCCGCAGACAGAACATAATCCTCCGCCTGCAGGCAGAGCCTCTCACCCTTCTCCTGAACTCGGCGTTCTTTTTCCTTCTCATCCTGCTGCATCTTCTTCATTCTTGCTGCCTGGTCTGTTGAGGGATAGAAAACAAGGTTATATGATTCAATTGTTTTCATACTGAAAATGTAGGCCTATTTTAACGTTCATACGAGTGGAATATATATGAATATATCTCCTATACCACTGACTTTTATTGACTAAATATCATTTTGATTAGGTTGATATGATATGGCTTTGGATTTAGTATGGTTGAGTAAATAAAAGGATCATATGCTATATTTGTTTAGGTGTAATTCACATATATATCCTTCCTGTTTGGCCCTGTCCGGGGGTGTCCTCAGATGGGGCCACAGTGTCTCCTGACCCCTCCTGTCTCAGCCTCCAGTATTTATGCTGCAGTAGTTTCGGGGGGCTAGGGTCAGTTTGTTATATCTGGAGTACTTCTCCTGTCCTATTCGGTGTCCTGTGTGAATTTTAAGTGTGCTTTCTCTAATTCTCTCTTTCTCTCTTTCTTTCTCTCTCTCGGAGGACCTGAGCCCTAGGACTATGCCCCAGGACTACCTGACATGATGACTCCTTGCTGTCCCCAGTCCACCTGGCCGTGCTACTGCTCCAGTTTCAACTGTTCTGCCTTATTATTATTCGACCATGCTGGTCATTTATTAACATTTGAACATCTTGGCCATGTTCTGTTATAATCTCCACCCGGCACAGCCAGAAGAGGACTGGCCACCCCACATAGCCTGGTTCCTCTCTAGGTTTCTTCCTAGGTTTTGGCCTTTCTAGGGAGTTTTTCCTAGCCACTGTGCTTCTACACCTGCATTGCTTGCTGTTTGGGGTTTTAGGCTGGGTTTCTGTACAGCACTTTGAGATATCAGCTGATGTACGAAGGGCTATATAAATGAATTTGATTTGATTTGATATCATTTCCCGATTAGGGACTACTAGTATAGCCTGCATGTGATTTACGTATGAACTGTATCATATAATATTCATTATTATCAACTAACGCAGACTGTAAAAGAGGCGGAGCTGCTTTGCATGGACAAACAGCTTCCCACGCAGCACTTGAATGAAGGATAATTTTAGCCAATGAGTGCAATAAAATATATATATATTTTTTTTACCAATCAGAGACATTTTATTGAACAAGGATGCAATTCACCACAAGTGCAAATACTCGTATGTGACTGGATACCTTTCTGTACAGATTATAAAGAGGTTGGGAATACCCCGTAAGGGATCCTGTAACTTTTCATTACAATCAACTAGTTACAAACGAATTGAGGAAAAATGACTATATATTGATATTGCTGATACCTCGGTCCCTTCGTCAGCTCTCTTTGTCGCCCACTGTTGGAGGTTTTCCATTGATTTTAAGATTAAGCCTAAGAGGTCCGCCATCTTGGACTGGATGATCACTACCAGAAGCACGTTGTTTGAAAACATTCGTGGGGGGTAATACGCATGCGCATATCAACAGAAAGAATATTGAAATAAAATCTATTTTTATTGGTCATGTATACAGATTTGAAGATGCTTTTTGCAGGTGCAGCGAAATGCTTGTGTTTCTAGCTCCAACAGTGCAGTAGCTAATACATAGCAAAAATAAAATAAATTATACACACATAATCCAGAAAATAAATAGAAATTAAGAAATATTAGGACCAGCAATGTCAGAGACCTGAATGTAAATACAGTATATATACATATAATGATGTGTCCGGCTGTAGGTAATAATACAAGAAACGTTCTAAGCAAATAATGAAAGAAATAACACAACAAGAAAACAAAAAAATATACTGAAAAATGATCTAAGAGCTAGCCAATTCTTTCTTACAATAATCAACATAACAGGCTATTTACTATAGCCTTCTATGTCTGGACAAATAGTTGGTAGTGAATGTACTGAAATAATATATGTTGAATCATCTTTTTTGGTTTGTTTCTTGAGTTGATTTACTGTGCCTTTTTGCTGTTATCTGATGGTCAATCTACACACACAAAAAAACAGACAATAAATGGCAATATTCATGTTAAATAGCTTGTATCAATGAGAACATGTTTTTTTTAAATGAAATAAATATTCAAACGTGAATTAATTAATTACTATCCCTTTACTTTTCATGAATAAATATACTAAGCGATTGATCAGTTGAAGGGAGGATGATGTCCTACAGTACAGGTTAAACTACGTATGAAAAGAGGAAATCTGTAAACAGTTGTGGAGGCCAGAAGTCTAGTATACCATGCAGTGTGTATACGGATGCTTTATTGAACTTTGTTGACATGGTATCAGTCAATGTGATTTCTCTGTCAAGCAAATGGAAGGAGCAGCAGGAGAAGAGCTGGACAAGCCCCTTGTCTGGGAGCCAGACACAGATCTGATCTGTCAGTTTAGATCAGTCTGTTCTGTCTAAAAAAAGACCTGGTGGAACTTGAAGGTGCTTGGACGATGGAAACAGACAGAAATTCTGGTTTTCCAGTCTGTGCAGTGCATGTTTTTCAGAGACTTAACACAAAAAGCTGTCATCATCTGAAACACAACAGAGCCTACTGGTCTGTTACCTTGATGTCTCTCCCTCCCCACTTCTCACTTTTACTCTGTAAAGGTCAGACATCCAGCTGTCTCAGAGTGTTTACTTCAACACAGAGGAACTGAGCAGAAAAAGAGACAGCAGAGAGGAGTAGGGTTGACAGACTGGTGACAGAGAACAGACTGAAAGGGGAAGATGGGGAAATAGACAGAGCGCATAGAGGTGATGTGACGTGCAGTGAGAGAGCAGGCAGATTCACCAGGCCACATCTGTACTATTGCTGGCCGGTAGTCACTCACATTGTGTCTTGCGTCCTGTGGAAAACAATCAATTCCATAAGGTCGAGAAGAGCCTGTAAATGCATTGGGAAAGGGTGTGGGTCCATGAAGGTGTGGCTTTTTACATTTGAACAAAAAAAACTACTACTCTTTAAAAATGTGGATTGGGAGGCTAACCCTAACATTGAAATAAGATCATAAAGCACATTTTTGTTTTCATGATGATTTTCAACGATGTAGATGATTTTGACTTTGTGGGTGGCTCATCTAGTGGAAACCGCTCAGCTTTTGCCTCCATGACAAGATTCATCCCAATACATTTCAAACTGCAGCGGGCAGAAATTCATTAAGAAAATTGGTGCTATGGTTTCAACAGAAACCACAGGCTGAATTAACTGAGACTTGCAAAGAGGGAAGAGAGATAGAAAAAGAAGGAAGGCATAGAACAAGGGGGTGACAGGCGCCTGGATAATGTACTGTGGTCTTGACAATGTCCAGGGGCATGGAGGTGGTGATGAGTGTTAGTGGTGAGCAGGTGGTGACCAGTCCATCTAAATCACACTGGCACAAGGTGGCAATGATGAATGTCTGGTCATCTCCAAAATATCCCTGTCCGTTGCTGCCATGGTAATGATTCTCTTGAGGTTCCCTTCACCCAAGGTTGTCAGCAACATGCAAACCATCTTGTATTTTTTTCTCTGCCTACACAAAAAAAAGGATGAGCAGAACCCTTAACGAGTGACTGTGTGAGATGAGCAAGTAATTAACATCAAATAATGCATATAAGAGATGCATTCAATAGAAAACCACTGGAAGATTTTCTCTAACCTGCTCGTAGCATGCCAATGAAATACTGCGCAATATTACCAAACACTTTTTTTAGCCATTTAATGGTTCTTGGGGGAACATGGATATACAGAAGCTTGATATGATTTTAAATCAATGCAAAATCTTTACTTGATTTTTCAGCTTTGCCAAAAGGCAGGCAGACCACGATAACTACTGTGTGTGTGTGTGTGTGTGTGTGTGTGGCCCTGCCAAGCTGCCGGTAGATCTGGTTGCATGACCACCAAATGACATATGAGGTATAATTTTCTTCTGATATTTTAAGGGCAAGCATACAGTAATACATTCAAGGCTTCTTTCTCTCTTTTTTCAGGTTTTTGTTTCAAGACAGTAAAATATAAGTTATGCAGGCAAAGCTAGTCTTAAGGAGCGATCTAGGCATTTATGTACATTAGGTGGATGCTTTTCAGTTCAACTTAGAGCCTGCTAATAAAATACATAAACACAGAACAAAACAACATGTCAATCTGGTTAGATTTGTCGTTTGCTCACTTCAGAATCCAACATTTTGTCATATTCCAATATTCCATATTCTAGTATTTACATACACCAGTGATTAGAACACAAACAAACCAGTATCAAAAAGCACAGAGAACACTCATCAGTAATGACAGGGGGATAACAAGTGTGGGACAAATCTCTCATTCCAAATTCACTAGTGCCCTGGAGCGTTTCCTGAGCCTGACCACAAACCAAGGTTCACAAACATGAGAGGTTCACATAGCAGGAGTAGGTCCTGCTACTAGGAGTAATATCTACATGTAATTAACAGAAGTTAAATAGAGACAAAAATTGACTGAAAGTTATAATACATTTGGGAAAGAATTATAACATTTGGTAAGGAAAAACTACAATGAAATACAGAAATAGGCCAAGCAGCTGGGTTCAGGCTGCCCAATGAAACACCCAACATAATCTGCTTCCAACACAACACAAGTGCAAAAAAGCACATTGCATTTAATCAAAGTCCAAATGATTATTTACAGTCACCCCCAGAATTATTGGCATCCTTGATTAAGATGAGCAAAAAAGACTTTAAAACTACTGAACTACATGTATATTGTATACTCAAAAATCGTTATTTTATACTAATACAATTGGCCAGAGGAGATTGTCTATCAAGTAAAAAAAACAAACATGAAAAAGATAGGGGCATCCCTGTTTTCAATACTCTCGTGGCCAAATACCTCTATTTTCACATCATCCAACAAATGTAAACGCCTGGAGTTTGCTTAACAACATTGGCAATTGGATTGGAACCGGTGCTACGGTCAGATTACATGAAAATTGAGCTCTTCGGCCACACACACCAGTGGTGGGTTTGGTGTTGAAAGAAAGATGCATATGTGAAAAGTACCTCATACCTACCGTAAAATATGGTGGTGGATCTTTGATGTTATGGGGCTATTTTGCTTCCACTGGTCCTGGAGCCCTTGTTAAGGTCAATGGCATCATGAACTTTAATTAGTACCAGGATATTGTAGCCAAAACCTGGTTGCCTTTGCCAGGAGGTTGAAACTTGACCACAAGGGGATCTTACAGCAAGACAATAACCCCAGGCACACATAAAAATAAACAAAGAAATGGTTAATTGACCACAAAGTCAACATTTTGCAATACAATGAGGTTCAAGTCCAGACAGTTTATAGTCATCTCTGTCTCTGGAGTCGAACCCCATTGAAAACGTGTGGTTTGAATTGAAGAGGGCAGTCCATAAACACAGACAAAGGATATCAGGATCCGGAAAGATTCTGTACGGAGGAATGGTCTAAGATCCCTCCCAATGTTTTCTCCAATCTCATAAAACATTTTAGAAAAAGGCTCAATCCTTGGAAGGGGAGGTTGCAGGAGTATTGAAAACAGATTACAATAATTTTGACCCCCATATTTTTTACAGAATGATTACTTGTTAAACAAAATCTATTTTATGAGAAATTGTATTTGTATGAAATTATATAATTTCCCCATTTCTTTTGCGTACAATACAGCTCAGTATTTGTCTTACTATTGTATACAGTCTTCTATGCTCATCTTTATCAAGGGTGCCAATCATTTCTCAATTCAGACACACTTGAGTTCACTCGGCTACCTCTCTCGGTCTGACTCATTCCCAGTGAGATAGAACACACAGAACATTACGGGGCGAACGTTGCACTTTGAAGAATTCTTCATGTAAAGGTCATGATTTGCATGTTATGTGGGCTCATTTAAAACGTTAAAACAAAGCAGCAAAAACACATTGAACGACTGCTAGTTTCCCACAGTGGGTTGTACCCGCTGTCTAAGGCTGAGGAAGAATGACCTACAGTACCTTTCATTAGGGGGTCCACTCTCCACAGTCTTTAGTGGATGAGTAAATAGGCTCTTCCAAAACAAGCAGGAAAAGCCTTAGTTGTCATTGTTATTGACGCAGAAATAGTTTTGACGTGGAGGACAATACACACGTCACACAGACACAGACCCTGTCAGCGGGCTTGCAGAGAGTAATTAAAGTAAAGCTCCACAATGTTCCCGCCAGTGCAAAACCTAGATCAGCCCGTCCCACCTGCTAGTGCAAAAAGACTGCTTAGAGGGGCACTGCAAATCTACACAAACCACAAAAGCCATGCCACATTTACACCCTGCTTGGGCTGGTCTCTCTTAAAGGGACATGCACACAGTTTATACACAGAGAAGACACCTAGGAAGACACAGCTGTTAAAGGACACAGAGTGACGAGCCAGTCACATAAGGAGATGACAAGCCAGACACCTATGTGCTGCTAACCTTTGGCTCTCTGCTGGGTACTAAACGTCATAGCGACTCACTAACTGTGGAGAAAGAGTGTCTTGTGACAGCACTGGTCACAAAGTCAGTGGGAGAGTGCAGAGCTGTGTCTCAAGTTGCTTCATGGCATCAAAAAGTTCTCATCTCATTGTTGATAAAGTAGAGTGCAGTTTGCTTGACGATACTGAGGGCCCCCATTTAACTACCTATCACCAACTTTACCCTCATTGGTCTTTCTGGAAGAAACCAAACGCTCCATGATTTGGCCTCACATTTACGTCATTTAGCAGAGACTTTTATGCAGAGTGACTTACGGGGTTAAGTGCCTTGCTCAAGGGCATTCAAACCAGCGACCTTTCGGTTACTGGCCCAACACTCTTAACCGCTAGGCTACCTGCCTCACCTTCTGTTTGTGGACATTATCAGTCAGTGAGGGATCTGTAAATATATCTGATCTAATCATTGTTTTTGCACATTAAAATATAGATTTTTTTTCTCATACATGATACAATGCAATGCGCCGAATGGATATGCGCAAATACTGGAAGCACAATGTTGTTGAGGACATGCAGGTTGTTGATTATACTGGAAGGTGAAAGAGCGATGTTCCTCGACACCATCACCTTTCCGTCATCTTTCTCTGACTCTGTCCTTTACTCCATCGGTTCCTCTTCATGCTCGTGACTCTTTCTTGGAGTGGGGCTTGTTTCCCAAGAGTGAGTCAATCTCAGCCACGGTCTGAGGAGTCATCTGTGAAATAAGCTGCAGGCACAACATGGAACGTCAGTTTAGGACTAGCCCAAAATCATTTGGTGATTGCTTGCTTGTTTGCTTAATCTAAAATGGAATCTTAAGTGACATTAAGGATGCCTAAAAATACAGATATTTTTTGTATTATATAATTATTTGTTACATTTCATGCTTATGACAATGACATTCGTTTTGAAGAGCTCTGATTGAGTGTTCAGTGAAAAGTGTAAAATCAGAGTGGTATGACGTTGAGGGGAGGGTAGTTACCCTAAGGGCACCCAGGTTTTCCATCAGCTGGTCAGTATTGGAGACACCGAGCAGCACTGAGCTCACTCCCTCACTGCGCAGACACCAGGCTACAGGAGGACAGAGAACAAGGAGAGAACACCGAGAGGGATCAGAGATGGAGGCTGAGTTGATGTGGCAGATTGACGCTTTCTATTTAAGTCTGCGTTTCAATTCGAAACAGTATGTTAGAGTGTCAGACAGAGACATTAGTTAACAGAGATGGACAAAAAAAACAGAGACGCATGTACAGACACACACACACGTCGTCCATACCGATGGCCAGCTGTGCGGAGGTGCAGCCTAGTCTGTCAGCCATTAGGCGGAGCTCTTTGATCTTGGCCAGCTGCTTGCGTCCCTCCTCGCTGTTGACCCGCTCCTTCAGCCACTGGTAACCCTGCACCAATATTAGACAGAACAAACAAAGAAATATTTAATTGTGTCATCCACAGTTGTAGGCCTAATGGGCAAAAAGTGGTATAGGAACTAAATAAATCCAATCAAGTAGAAAACACAGGAGAATATCCACTATTGAATGAATTGTATTTTGTCTGGAGAACTCACTTTTATGTTAGCCCTGGAGATGTCAGGTACACCCTCATTGTACTTCCCTGTGATCAGTCCACATGCAAGGGGAGACCAGGTCATTGCCCCTACACCTAGACAAGAGAGGGAGAGAGAGAGAAAGAGAGAGAAATAGAGAGAAAGAGAGCGAGAGAGAAAGAGAGAGAGAGAGGGAAAGAGAGAGAAAGAGAGAGAGAGAAAGAGAGAGAAAGAGAGCGAGCGAGAGAGAGAAATGACAATGTTTTAAGAGTTCTCTGCAAGCAGCATTTTGAGGACATCTGGTGCTGCTCGCTGGACTGTGGACGACTGACCTATCTTGTGGTAGAGCTCAGGGAGCTGCACCTCCACCTTGTCCCTCTTGAAGTAGTGATACTCAGCCTGCTCACATACTGGTGGGATCAGGTTAAACTGACGCGCCACTGAGTACGCCTCCTGGTGGCAGGGAAACAGAGTAACACCATCACCACAGAGCCATTGACGAACAGGAGCAGGTGTTGACTGGAATGTATGAGATAACAGGGAGAGATAACAGGGGACTCACCATGATCTCCATGGGACTCCAGCGAGAGGTGCCCCAGTACATTGCCATGCCCTGATTTATTACAAAGGTCATGGCCCGGACTATCTCTGCAAATGACATGAACCAACTTGTTACACGCTGGTAATAAACATACTGTAACAACACAGATATTACATGCTTAGAATGCAAACCTCAAGACACTTTTCAGAGTGCATATTACACACCATAAAGGGTTGGGGGGCAGAGCAATGAACACATGACAATGGAGTAGAAGGACTGGTGTGACTGTGACTGACCTTCCATAGGGCTGTTGACATCATTACGGTTGGCAAAGACCATGTCCACATAATCCAACTGGAGTCTGGACAAGGATCCTCTCAAACCTGCAACGTAATGGGCATCATCGTCATCATCGCCCTTATTGTCATTCTCACCACCGTCGTCAACGTCATCATCATCGTCACTGTGTATCCTTCATTTGACTGTACCTTCAATGATGTGCTTTCTGGAGAGTCCCCTTTCTGTCTCCGCCCTGTAGAGTGATGGAGTTCCAGTATAGTCAGGGGATGAATAGCAACAATACAGAGTCACTTTGCCAGAGCAATGGAGAAATAATGACTGTTATATCTGGCATCCCCCCCCCCCCCCCCCCCCCCGAGGATACTTACTGCCCTCCCCAGTAGATCTTGGTTGTCACGACATAACTAGAACGCCTGCCAGTGAAATGGGAGGAGAGGTTAGAGAGCACAAGAATGAAATAGAATGTATCCTTTCCCGACACAGTGACACGATGTCAACCACGGAGAAGCCAAAAGCATTTGAAAAAAGATCAGACGGTGATAAAGCTTCTATTTTTTAAAAAAAACTATGTCCGTCTGTTCTTATGAAATTTGAAAAGCAAAGTTCACAGAAAAATATTTATGATGTAATATAATTAGACAGGCAGCTACTCATATGCAGATGAGTCACATTAGAAATACGGTTAATATCACCTCCATCCTTTCTTCTTGATGATGTTCCCTAGGGTGATTTCAGCCCTGTGGAGAGGAGAAGACGTGATGGAATGACAATATGAACAAACGGCAATAAAGAGTGGGGACACTGAACGATGGACAGAAATAGAGTGAGTGATAGATAGAGGCAGGCAGAGTGTATAGAGACAAAGAGAAAGAACAGAAGAGAGCAGTGGAGGATGGTGTACAAAGCCGACCTGCCGGAGGCATACACCTCTGCTGTGTCAAAGAGGTTCACCCCGGCCTCATAGGCAATGGTCATCAGGTTCTCAGCCATCTGAGGGGACAAAGAGAGAGAGAGAGAGAGAGAGAGACTGAGACAGAGAACATTAGGGTCAGACAGAGAGATAGAGACTGAGAGATAGAGACTGGGACTGAGAATGAAAGAGAGAGAGAGAGAGAGAGAGAGAGAGAGAGAGAGAGAGAGACTGAGACAGAGAACATTGGGGACAGACAGAGAGATAGAGACTGAGAGATAGAGACTGGGACTGAGAATGAGAGAGAGATAGAGAGAGGGAGAGACACTTTACCATACTTCACCAAAGAAATTGTGAAAAACAGACATTGTCATCATACAAGAAACATGGTGTAGAGGAGACATACCCACTGGTTGCCCTCTAGGTTACAGAGATCTGGTAGTCCCAGCCACCAAACTACCAGGTGTGAAACAAGGAAGTGTCTCAGGGGGTAGGCTAATTTCTTATAGAGAAGACCTAACCTACCCTATTGAATTCATAAAAACAGGAACATTTGACATCTGACTAGAAATGTATAGGAAAATGATCTCCACAGAAACAAAATGTTCTCCTGTGTGCTACCTATATCCCCCCACTAGAATCTCCATACTTTAATGAAGACAGCTTCTCCATCATAAAGGGGCAGATCAATCATTTCCAGACCAGGGGAGACTCCTCAGAGGAGGAAGGGGAGGACTATCCTACTCAGTGAGTTTCATAAAAAGTATATGTTAGCTAGCTGGCTATATCCAACACAACACTGAAACTCTTCCAAGTCAAGGTAAGCTTTTGGTTTAACTAATTTATTGTCACGGGGGCACGCCGGTGTAAGTACTAAATTACTTACTGACTGTACACTGTCACGTTACTGCATGATTGTAACAGGGTTTACTAACGCATTAGTTCTATTAGCTATGTTGACTGTGACGTTACTTTAGCTAATATGGTGACAATGATGTAAGCTGTGTGTAGTGGTTATGATATGGTTTGGCTTGGAAAGTTGTTTTTGCCTGGTCACATACAGCTGATGTGTTGTGCATTGAAGTCCACAAGCGAAGGGAAAAGGTGAGAGGAGGAGAGCGCATAGATGAGAGAAGGAATACAATGTGGCTGCTATGAAAGTGCATCGTGTTTACGCATGATAAAGGGGTGTATTCATTCCGAGGATTCTGTAGAACAACGTTTCTTAAACGTAAGCAAACTGAAAGAAACGGGGATAAAAATACATTCATTTGTCCAATAGAAACTCTCATTTGCAACTGTTGGACTAATGATTACACTCTGAGTGTATCACTCTCTGTCACCTCAACATTTTCTCTCGACCTGTGTGCACCTACGTGGTAATCTTTCATTCATAGGCTAGGTTGTAGCAACCTCATGATGGCTATAGAGAAAATGTTTGAATCATGTTGTAGCCTAAACCCATCACTGTTACAGTGAACTGGGTGAATGGAATATGAATGAGAGTCATCCAATATACTGTAATAGAAATAAGGATATGCTCATGAAAAGTAAAAATCGTCTTCCCTATTCTTAAACAGCCCCGAGCGCCACTGTTCCAGACCCAGGGACATGTACTAGTCCTTGATGACCTAAACGCCAGAACTGGACAAGAACCTGACACCCTCAGCACATAGGGGGACAAACACCTACCTGGAGGTGACAACATTTCCTACCCAGTATGCTCTGCTATACACCGCTGTGACAAAATAACCAACAACGAAACAGGTCATAACTCCTGCAGCTCTGTCGCACGCTGGGTCTGTACATAGACAATGTTGGGCTTTCTAGGGGACTCCTATAGTAAGTACACCTACAGCTCATCTCTTGGTCACAGTACTGTAGACTACTACCGACCTCAACCCAGAGTCTCTCAGATCACAGCAAAGTCACAGTCTACTTTAACAGAGCAATACTCAATCATGAGACATGAAAGCCAAACAAACTGAATAGTATTATGACACGCTATAGATGGAAGGAAAGTAGTGTGGAAACCTACCAGAAAACAATTAGCCAACAGCTTCAGCTTCCCTATCAAATCTAAACATTTCAACCAGACAATCTAAGGAAATGTACAACAATGACAAATTGTTTAAAGAAAGGAATTGAGGAACCTATCCAACCAAAAACACAGAGACCCTGAAACCCTGAGCCTACGGTTTCACCATGGTGAAGCAGTACATAAAAACAAGAAACGTCACGTCAGACATCAGCTCAATTTAATTGAAGAATCCATAGAATCACACTAAACACACTAAACACACTAAACAAACAACAACATGAAGAGCTGTCTACCCAAAATGGAGATGTGTGGATAAACCTCTTCTCCAATCTTTTTGGCTCTATAACAAATAACAAACAGCAAAAACATATACATGGTATCCTAAATGAAATGATAGAATATACAGAACATACATTTAAATTGGCTATACTTAAACTCTCTAACATCCTCCTCAGCTCTGGCATCTTACCCAATACTTGGAACCAAGGACTGGTCACCCCAATCCACAAAAGTAGAGACAGATTCAACCCCAAAACTACCGTGGTATATTCATCGACAGCAACCTTTGGAAAATATTCTGCATTATCATTAGCAGCAGACTCCTACATTTCCTCAATAAAAACAATGTCCTGACCAAATGTCAAATTGGCTTTTTACCAAATTACCATATGACAGACCACGTATTCACCCTGTACACCCTAATTGACAAACAAACAAACCAAAACAAAAGCAAAGTCTTCTCATGCTTTGTTGATATGTTGTATAAATGAAGAAAAGCGGTGTTGGGGGGAAAACATACGACTTTATGAAATCCATGTACACAAACAACAGTGTGCGGTTAAAATTGGCAAAAAACACACATTGATTTCTTTCCTCAAGGTGAGACAGGGATGCAGCTTGAGCCCCACCCTCTTCAACATATATATCAATGAATTGGTGAGCACACTAGAACAGTCGACAGCACCCGGCCTCACCCTACTAGACTCTGAAGTCAATGTTTACTATTTGCAGAAGATCTGGTGCTTCTGTCCCCAACCAAGGAGGGCCTACAGCAGCACCTATATCTTCTGCACAGATTCTGTCAAACTTGGGCCCTGACAGTTCATTTCAGTAAGATCATAAATACAAATTCCACCTAGACACTGTTGCCCTAGAGCACACAAAAAACTATACCTACCTCTGCCTAAACATCAGCACCACAGGTAACTTCCACAAAGCTGTGAAGGATCTGAGAGACAAGGCAAGAAGGGCCTTCTACACCATCAAAAATAACATAAAATTTGACATCCCAATTAGGATCTGACTTATAAATATTTGAATCAGATATAGAACCCATTGCCCTTTATGGCTGTGAGGTCTGGGGTCCCATTAACTAACCAACAATTCACAAAATGGGACAAACACCAAATTGAGACTCTACATGCAGAATTCTGCAAAAATATCCTCAGTGTACAACGAAAAACACCAAACAATGCATACAGAGCAGAATTAGGACGATTCCCGCTAATGATCAAAATCCAGAAAAAAATGTATTCAATTCTACAACCACCTAAAAATAAGTGATTCTCAAAGCTTCCATAACAAAGCCCTCACCTACAGAGAGGTGAACCTGGAGAAGAGTCCCCTCTGCCAGCTAGTACGGGGACTCTGCTCACAAACATAAACATAAACAGAGCCCCAGGACAGAAACACAATTAGACCCAACCAAATCATGACAAAACAAAAAGATAATTCCTTGACACGTTGGAAAGAACCAACAAAAAAAACTGAGCAAACAGGAATGTTATTTGGCCCTTAACAGAGAGTACACAGTAGCAGAGGGACCACTGTGACTGACCCAAAATTAAGAAAATCCTTGACTATGTACAGACTCAGTGAGCATCGCCTTGCTATTGAGAGAGGCCGCCTTTGGCAGACGTGGCTCTCAAGAGAAGACAGGTGGAAACCAAGCTGCACCTCCTAACCTCCTGCCAACTGTATGACCATATCAGAGACACATATTTCCCTCAGATTACAAAGAAGTTGATAAACTCCCATATCAATTAGGTGAAATACCAT
Organism: Oncorhynchus clarkii lewisi; assembly: GCF_045791955.1. NCBI lineage: Eukaryota > Metazoa > Chordata > Actinopteri > Salmoniformes > Salmonidae > Oncorhynchus > Oncorhynchus clarkii. The sequence continues at coordinate 44,956,426 of NC_092156.1, read as the reverse complement.
AGTGTGCCACCACAGCAGAAAGATCCGCGATCTGTCGTTACAAAAGCAACCAGTGGAGCACAAACACCATTGTAAATACAACCTATATGTCACGACTTCTACCGAAGGTAACTCCTCTCCCTGTTCGGGCGACGCTCGGCGCTCGGCGTCGCCGGTTTACTAGCCGCCACCGATCCCATTTTCCTTTTCTGTTTGTTTTGTCTGTGATTCTTTTTCACACCTGGTTTCATTGGCGTTTATTTCTGTGTGTATATAGGGTACCTGTTGCCTGCCTTAGTTCGTGCGGGATTAGATTTGTGTGTATTGTGCTCGATTATATTTGATGTTGGTTGTTTTCACGATTACGCACGTGTATGTAAAGTGTCACGAGTTTCTGAGTATCGAGAGCGTAGTTTTTGGATTTTCGTCTGTGCCATTTTTGTATTGGTGGACTATATGATTAAACACTCTTCTCAGACATCCCTGCTCTCCTGCGCCTGACTCCTACACCTCTCACCGAGACGCACGTTATCACACTATATCTAGAGAGAGAGAGAGTCTCCAGACCATAAGCACCCTCAGCACCCTCAGACTGGGTTAAACATGGTGTCCCAAATAATTGTTACGTAATACAAAACTCACCTCGTCAGAGATCTGCGATCCAAATGTCACCCAGGTGCCTACCGTCAGACAGACAGAGACAGGCATACGGAGAGAGACAGAGAGAATCAGTTCTGTTACATTCCTCAGGGAGTCTATAATGCATATTGTTCTGGTCCATTTGTTTTGTACTAACCCAGCCCCAAGCAGGACACACGCAGACCAGACTTCCCCAGGTTCCTGAGACAAAGAAAGACATGGGTCGGGAAGAGAAAATAAGAGGTATGAACATTTGTTAGGGAAAGATGTACTGTATACCGTCACCTCAAAAGCTACCTACATTAGCACTTCTAGTGCTTCCAGCACAGTAGGTACATTCACAGAGTGTAGTTCAGTTTCCTCAATTACAAGGGTCAATGCATACACCTCTCCACTAGATTTTTCAACACAATCTGCAGATACAAATTCTAAATAACTTTGGGTAAGGTCAATACATTTATTTTGTATCTGCTTGGAAATCTGGATAAGTGAGTGTATTTCTGGCTGTGATAAAATGATCGCCATTGCCTGAGTGCCCAGACGGCCAATGTTGACCTTTACCCTTCTCACATCAACAGTTCAGTGTAATATAGTGCATAGGCTTTAACAATGGGAGGGCACTGGGTGGGTTCAACCCTACTCCAGATGAAGTTGTATATACTCAGCATATAAGTAATAACATGGGGCTGATTGAAATGGTTTATATGGTTCTAGAGCCCAGTGCTAGGCCTGCCACATCTGATTATCCAGACAGCTGAGTGTTTGAAGGGCAGGATAGAAGTGGGATCAGAGAGCTGCAGTGAGTTCTGGTCATGCAAGTGTGTGCCACTGGAAATTCTGTGGCCCTCCTCCTCTCCTCCACGCATGCTCTCCTCCACTCTAATAAGCCGGCTGGAAAGGCAGCAGAACTGCAGCGGAACTCATTGCTGCTCGCCATCTTTTTATCTCCAGCGCCTCGCCCCTCTGCCTGTCTGCCTGCCTGCGTTCGCCACAAATAGCCTGATGGAAAGAGACAGACTGTCAGAGCGTTTAGATCCGGGCAGACCGGGCACTGCTTTATTTTCCCTGCTCTTTTATTATTTGCCCTGGCAGCTATTTTTAGACGTATGCATATGTGTGCGTTTGTGTGCCATTGTGTGCGTGAATACAACACATACATACGTGTTGTGTGTGTTTCTGTGTCAGTCACATGTACTCAAAGAATTGTGCATGATCCTGTATGTGAAGGGAGAGGGAGGATGGAACACTTTATAATACATTGCATGAGTCATTCTTTATCCCCCACAAACTAGCCTCTGGGCAAAACACACTAACTCTCACTTTCACTACTGACAGGGACTCAAATCACAGCATACTGACCATATCAACACAGATATGACACTTTAGCTGATAACTACTACAAAAAAATACTATAGTTTACTATAGAATACTGTAGTATTACTATAGTGTTTTTGTAGTGTAGTGTTTTAGCGGACATTGCTGTAGTATTTACTTTGGTTGTTTTTCTTTTTGCGGATATTACTGTGGTATACTGTAGCATTTACTATAGTGTTTTTTGCAGATATTATTTAAAAAACTATACTGTAGTATGTACTGTGGTGTTTTTGCGGCCTGTAGTATACTGTAGTATTTACTGTAGTGTTTTTGTTTTATTATATTTGACATAGAAGTGTGGACTTTCTCCTTGAGGAAACCTACTGGAAAAATGATAAAGGAGCACATTTTCAATAACCTGTATTCTACAGTATACTGCTGTTTACTTCAGTTTACTACATAATTCTATAGTAAGTACTACACATGATCAAGGGATACTACAGTGTGTAGTATAGTATTCTACAGCAGGGGTCTTCAACCTTTTGTTGCCCAGGGACTCCTTACCAGGAAAAGTCGCCTGGAATGCATTTCAATTAACAGGTGTGCCTTGTTAAAAGATAATTTGTGGAATTTATTTCCTTCTTAATGCGTTTGAGCCAATCAGTTGTGTTTTGACAAGGTAGGGGTGGTATACAGAACATAGCACTATTTGGTAAAAGACTGAGTCCGTATTATGGCAAGAACAGCTCAAATAAGCAAAGAAAAATGACAGTCAATCATTACTTTAAGACATGAAGGTCAGTCAATCCAGAATATTTCAAAAACTTTGAAAGTTTCTTCAAGTGCAGTCGCAAAAACCCTCAAGCGCTATGATGAAACTGGCTCTCATGAGGACACCACAGGAAAGGAAGACCCAGAGTTACCTCAGCTGCAGAGAATAAGTTAGTTAACTGCACCTCAGATTGCAGCCCAAAGAAATGCTTCCCAATTCAAGTAACACACACCTCAAAATCTGTTCAGAGAAGACTACGTGAATCAGGCGTTCATGGTTGAATTGCTGCAAAGAAACACACTTGACTTTGTTCTCCTTTGTTGTCCTAAAGGACACCAATAATAAGAAGAGACCTGCTTAGGCCAAGAAACACAAGCAATGGACTTTAAACCGGTGGGAATCTGTCCTTTGGTCTGATGAGTCCAAATTTGCGACTTTTGGTTCCAATCGCTATGTCTTTGCATTAGATGACCTGGCCTCCACAATCACCTGACCTCAACCCAATTGAGATGGTTTGGGATGACTTTGACCACAGAGTGAAGGAAAAGCAGCCAAAAATTGCTCAGCATATGTGGGAACTCCTTCAAGACTGTTAGAAAGCATCCCTCATGAAGCTGGTTGAGAGAATGCCAAGAGTGTGCAAAGCTGTTATCAAGGCAAAGTGAGTCTACTTTCAAGAATTTCAAATATAAAATACAGTGCCTTGCGAAAGTATTCGGCCCCCTTGAACTTTGCGACCTTTTGCCACATTTCAGGCTTCAAACATAAAGATATAAAACTGTATTATTTTGTGAAGAATCAACAACAAGTGGGACACAATCATGAAGTGGAACGACATTTATTGGATATTTCAAACTTTTTTAACAAATCAAAAACTGAAAAATTGTCCGTGCAAAATTATTCAGCCCCTTTACTTTCAGTGCAGCAAACTCTCTCCAGAAGTTCAGTGAGGATCTCTGAATGATCCAATGTTGACCTAAATGACTAATGATGATAAATACAATCCACCTGTGTGTAATCAAGTCTCCGTATAAATGCACCTGCACTGTGATAGTCTCAGAGGTCCGTTAAAAGCGCAGAGAGCATCATGAAGAACAAGGAACACACCAGGCAGGTCCGAGATACTGTTGTGAAGAAGTTTAAAGCCGGATTTGGATACAAAAAGATTTCCCAAGCTTTAAACATCCCAAGGAGAACTGTGCAAGCGATAATATTGAAATGGAAGGAGTATCAGACCACTGCAAATCTACCAAGACCTGGCCGTGCCTCTAAACTTTCAGCTCATACAAGGAGAAGACTGATCAGAGATGCAGCCAAGAGGCCCATGATCACTCTGGATGAACTGCAGAGATCTACAGCTGAGGTGGGAGACTCTGTCCATAGGACAACAATCAGTCGTATATTGCACAAATCTGGCCTTTATGGAAGAGTGGCAAGAAGAAAGCCATTTCTTAAAGATATCCATAAAAAGTGTCGTTTAAAGTTTGCCACAAGCCACCTGGGAGACACACCAAACATGTGGAAGAAGGTGCTCTGGTCAGATGAAACCAAAATTGAACTTTTTGGCAACAATGCAAAACGTTATGTTTGGCATAAAAGCAACAAAGCTCATCACCCTGAACACACCATCCCCACTGTCAAACATGGTGGTGGCAGCATCATGGTTTGGGCCTGCTTTTCTTCAGCAGGGACAGGGAAGATGGTTAAAATTGATGGGAAGATGGATGGAGCAAAAGGTGGCGCTACAAAGTATTAACTTAAGGGGGCTGAATAATTTTGCACGCCCAATTTTTCAGTTATTTCTATTTGTTAAAAAAGTTTGAAATATCCAATAAATGTCGTTCCACTTCATGATTGTGTCCCACTTGTTGTTGATTCTTCACAAAAGAAATACAGTTTTATATCTTTATGTTTGAAGCCTGAAATGTGGCAAAAGGTAGCAAAGTTCAGGGGGGCCGAATACTTTCGCAAGGCACTGTATATTTTGATTTTTTTTAACACTTTTTTGGTTACTACATGATGTCATATGTGCTATTTCGTAGTTTTGACGTTTTCAATTGTATTCTACAATGTCGAAAATAGTAACAAATAAATAAAAACCCTTGAAAGAGTAGGTGCGTCCAAACTTTTGAATGGTACCATATATATATAAACTAAGTTTTCACAATTCCTGGCATTTAATCCTAGTAAAAATTCCCTGTCTTAGGTCAGTTAGGATCACCACTTTATTCTAAGAATGTGAAATGTCAGAATAATAGTAGAGAGAATTATTTATTTCAGCTTTTATTTCTTTCATCACATTCCCAGTGGGTCAGAAGTTTACATACACTCATTTAGTGTCACGATCGCCGTAAAGGGGAGACCAAAGCGCAGCGTGGTGTGAATGCATGATTTAATGATAGACGGGCAGCTCCGGACTGATTGGCGGCTCTGGCAGCTCCTGGCTGGCTGACGGCTCTGGTGGACCCTGGCTGGCAGACGGCTCTGGCGGCTCCTGGCTGGCTGACGGCTCTGGCGGCTCCTGGCTGGCTGACGGCTCCTGGCTGACTGGCAGCTCCTGCCTGACTGGCGGCTCTGGCTGCTCCTGGCTGACTGGCGGCTCTGGCAGCTCCTGACTGGCTGACGGCTACTGGCAGGTCCTGGCTGACTGATGGCTCTGGCAGGTCCTGGCTGACTGACGGCTCTGGCAGGTCCTGGCTGACTGACGGCTCTGGCAGCTCCTGGCTGACTGACGGCTCAGGACAGACTGGCGGCTCTGACGGCTCAGGACAGACTGGCGGCTCTGACAGCTCAGGACAGATGGGAGACTCTAGCAGCTCAGGACAGACGGGAGACTCTAGCAGCTCAGGACAGACGGGAGACTCTAGCAGCTCAGGACAGACGGGAGACTCTAGCAGCGCTGGGACGGAGGAAGGCTCTGGCAGCGCTGGACAGGCGGGAGCACCTGTAGGGATGAGACAGAGAGACAGCCTGGTGCAGGGGGCTGCCACCGGAGGGATGGTGCATGGAGGTGGAATCGGATAGACCGGACTGTGAAGGTGCACTGGAGATCTTGAGCACCGAGCCTGCCCAACCTTACCTGGTTGAATGCTCCCCGTAGCTAGGCCAGTGCGGCGAGGTGGAATAGCCCGCACTGAGCTGTGCTGGCGAACCGGGGACACCATGCGCAAGGCTGGTGCCATGTATGCCGGCCCGAGGAGACGCACTGGAGACCAGATGCGTAGAGCCGGCTTCATGGCACCTGGCTCAATGCCCACTCTAGCCCGGCCGATACGAGGAGCTGGAATGTACTGAACCGGGCTATGCACACGCACCGGAAACACAGTGCGCTCCACCGCATAACACGGTGCCTGCCCGGTTCCTCTCTCTCTCCGGTAAGCACAGGAAGTTGGCGCAGGTCTCCTACATGGCTTCGCCACACTCCCTGTGTGTCCCCCCAATACATTTTGGGGGCTGCCTCTCGGGCTTCCAGCCACGCTGCCATGCTGCCTCCTCATACCGGCGCCTCTCTGCTTTCGCTGCCTCCAGCTCTGCTTTGAGGCGGCAATATTCCCCAGGCTGTGCCCAGGGTCCTTCGCCGTCCAGAATCTCCTCCCAAGTCCATGAGTCCTGCGTTCTTTGCCGCTGCTGCTGCTGGCCGTTGCCATGCTGCTTGGTCCATTGTTGGTGGGTTATTCTGTCATGATTGTCATAAAGGGGAGACCAAAGCGCAGCGTTGTGTGAATGCATGTTTTAATGATAGACGAAAAACACGAAACTGAACAAGCTATACAAAATAATAAGACGAACGTGACTGCTAATGAAACACTGTGCTAACATGCAACATCACATAGACAATAACCCACGAACCACAATACAATACAGGCTACTTAAATATGGTTCCCAATCAGAGACAACAACAAACACCTGCCACTGATTAAGAACCATATCAGGCCAAAACACATAGAAACAGACTAACTAGACATGCAACATAGAATGCCCACTCATATCACACCCTGACCAAACAAAACATAGAAACAAACAACGCAAATAATGGTCAGAGTGTGACAATTAGTATTTGGTAGCATGGCCTTTAAATTGTTTAACTTGGGTCAAACGTTTCGGGTAGCCTTCCACAAGCTTTCCACAATAAGTTGGGTGAATTTTGGCCCATTTCCCCTGACAGAGCTGGTGTAACTGAGTCATGTTTGTAGGCCTCCTTGCTCGCACACACTTTTTCAGCTCTGCCCACAAATTGTCTATGGGATTGAGGTCAGGGCTTTGTGATGGCCACTCCAATACATTGACTTTTTTTGCCACAACTTTGGAAGTATGCTTGGGGTCATTGTCCATTTGGAAGACCCATTTGCGACCAAGCTTTAACTTTAAGCTTTAACTTTGATTTCTTGAGATGTTGCTTCAACATATCCACAAAATTTTCCTACCTCATGCTGCCATCTATTTTGTGAAGTGGACCAGTCAGCAAAGCACCCCCACAACATGATGCTGCCACCCCTGTGCTTCACGGTTGGGATGGTGTTCTTCGGCTTGCAAGCCTCCCCCTTTTTTCTCCAAACATAACTATGGTCATTATGGCCAAACAGTTATATTTTTGTTTTATCAGACCAGAGGACATTTCTCCAAAAAGTACGATCTTTGTCCACATGTGCAGTTGCAAACCGTAAGTCTGGCTTTTTTTATGGCGGTTTTGGAGCAGTGGCTTCTTCCTTGATGAGCGGCCTATTGGGTTATATCGATTTAGGACTTGTTTTACTGTGGATATAGATACTTTTGTTCCTGTTTCCTCCAGCATCTTCACATGGTCCTTTGCTGTTGTTCTGGGATTGATTTGCACTTTTTGTACCAAAGTACGTTCATCTCTAGGAGACAGAACGTGTCTCCTTCCTGAGCAGTATGACGGCTGCGTTGTCCCATGGTGTTTATACTTACTGTATATTATATATTGTTTGTACAGATGATCGTGGTACCTTCAGGCATTTGGAAATATCTCCCAGGGATGAACCAGACTTGTGGAGGTCTACAATTATTTTCTGATGTCTTGGCTGATTTATTTAGATTTTCCCATCATGTCAAATAGGAAAAGAGTTCGAAGGTAGGCCTTGAAATACATCCACAGATACACCTCCAATTGACTCAAATTATGTCAATTAGCCTATCAGAAGCTTCTAAAGCCATGACATAATTTTCTGGAATTTTCCAAGCTGTTTCAAGGCACAGTCAACTTAGTGTATGTAAACTTCTGACCCACTGGAATTGTGATACAGTGAAATAATCTGTCTGTAAACAATCGTTGGAAAAATGACTTGTGTCATGCACAAAGTAGATGTCCTAACTGACTTGCCAAAAATATAGTTTGTTAAGAAGACATTTGTGGAGTGGTTGAAAAACGAGTTTTAAGCACTCAAACCTAAGTGTATGTAAACCTCAGACCTCAACTGTGTATATATATATTCGCTGACCTCCTGCAGTACCTCCGTGGACCTCTCCAGTTTACTACAAAAGTGGTAAGTAGTACACAGCGTATGGTATAGTATTCTATAGTTTACTACAAAATGCTATAGGAAGTACTACACGTGATTGAGGGATACTGGTGTGTAGTACTACACTACAGTTTACTACAGAGTTCTATAGTAAATACTGTAGTAAGCTATAGTATTTTTTCATGTGGGCGTATTAGCTTATGTCTTATAGCTCAATATGCTTGCCTAATTATATCCTCTAATATATTTGGAGAACACAAACGGAGGCTAAGCCTTTAGCATAAATCATGCATCGATGTCACTTCAATAGTTGAAATCAAGTTGGGATCTGGCCCAGTGACAATCAGAGAGAAAAACACACAAACAGAGGGGAATGTACGAATTACAGCTGCTGCTGGTAGATATGCAACATACACTGCTTTTGGGTTCTGGGTGATTATGATAGAGTGTCACTGTCACTGTCAGTATGTTTGACAACTGCCCCCCCCCCTCCGCAGTGCTGCAATCTGCAGAGCTGCTGTCTGTCAGTCTGTGGGGGACTATATGAAGACATATAAAAGAAACACAGTACACAAACATAAACTCACATAGCCTACTTACATATGAGCTGGCTGGTTGCTGGTCTGTGTGCTCATATGAATATTCACACTTGATGAGCAGATGCACACAAATCTACATACTGAACAGTCATGTACGCCTGCACTCATACAGAGTGAACACACACAGAGGCACAGATGCTTTCTGTTCCTACACTAAGTTCTCATCTATTTTCTCTCCTGCCATAACTCACGGAGCCATGCTAGGTGATTTTAGGGGTCTGGACATTCTTTACATCATTACACAAGCACACCGGAAGCACACAGGTTGATCTGTTACAGCATTATAGTCTTTGCTGACGCCTACAGTTAGGTTTCACCTGAGACAAGCAGAAGAGAGAGATATACAGTACAGATGGTTCCCACATGAAAAAATACTATGGTACTATGGTATAAATACTATAGTACTATGGTCTAAATGATATCACCGAAGCCCTTGCCAAAAAACAGCATTGTGTCTCACTTTTTATTGATCTCTCTAAGGCTTTTGATACAGTTGATCATGCTATACTAAGGCAGAGATTGTCGAGTGTAGGTCTTTCGGAACATGCAATTGCATGGTTTGCTAACTATCTGTCTGATAGAACTCAGTGCACTCAATTTGATGGGCTCATGTCTGTTAAATTGTCTGTCTGTAATGGTGTGCCCCAAGGCTCTGTACTTGGTCCTCTCTTATTCACTATGTATATAAATAATTTAGACAAAAATGTCCAAAATGCGCAACTTCATTTTTATGCTGATGATACTGTTATTTACTGTTGTGCCTTGTCTCTTACAAAAGCAATCCAGAACATGCAAACTGCTTTTTATACTGTTCAACATACCTTGTGTCAATTGAAGCTTATCCTCAATATTGACAAAACTAAACTAATGGTGTTTTCTAAAGCAAGAAATAGACCTCTGAACTTTTCACCTATTATTACCTGTCAGGGCATTGAGATTGAGACTGTAACCTCATATAAATATCTTGAAATTTTAATTGATGACGGCCTCTCTTTTAAATTTCATATTCAACAACTTACAAAAAAATTGAAGCTGAAATTGGGATTTTATTTTAGGAATTAGGCCTGTTTTTCTTGTGAAGCCAGAAGGAGGCTAGCATCAGCTATATTTATGCCTTTAGACTATGGGGATATTTTATATATGACTGCTTCCTCTCAATGTTTGAGATCAATTGACACCCTTTACCATGGCACTTTGAGATGTATTTTAAACTGCAAAACCCTTACGCACCACTGCACTTTGTATACCAGGGTTGGCTGGCCTTTTCTAGTAACCTCTTATGGCTGCATCCCTTGTTCTCAATTTCCGCCTGAAGACATACCCTAATCTAACTGCCTGTAGCTCAGTCCCAGAGGCAAGGATATGCATATTCTTGGTATCATTTGAATGGAAACATTCTGAAGTTTGTGGAAATGTTAATTGAATGTAGGAGAATATAACACAGTAGATCTGGTGGAAGAATAGAGAATGAAAGACACACACACACGTTTTCTGTTTTTTATTGTTGTAGCATCATCTTCCACATTTACTAGAATAGCCACACAGTCAGATAGGATGCTGGAGATAATTTTGATGGATAACACAAGAGGGCAACCGTAGGTGTGCAAAGTTTCAGACTGATAACTTCAGGAATGGGTGAGCTACATGACATTTAGCATGAAGTCATCCAGGTGTCCCACACAAGTTGCCCAAATGTACCCAAGTGGCCGAATTGGTGAAATGACCTATAACTATATACAACAGTACAAATAACTATATACAACATATCAAAAAGCAATTCTAACACACAAAAAAATATATGAAAATGTTTTAAAAAATATTTGTTTAAAACAGTATACCCTTTGGAAGTCCTCTACACAATATTTTGCTGCCTGTGCCATGTCACATAGCAGTCTCTTTCTGATGTAAAGCAGAGGCAAACTGAACAAGTGGTGCAGGTCATGCGACACAGAACACAACGACGCCTCCATGCTGTGCCCTTTTGGCCCTGAGGCACAGTCATGCCTGCAGTAATGAACTGTGGCATATGAACACCACTGGAGGCAGGAGTAGAGGGAGCAGAGGTAGAGCGGGCAGCTTGCCACCGGGGGATCTCAGTCGGAGTCGCTATCACTGTGAAAGAAAACATTAAAACAAATATTTGTATTGTATGAGCCTTTTATCATCACATAAAATAAACAGATATGTATTGTATAGAGCAGAGGGAACAGGCACTAAGGTGAAGTGCTGTTCCATTCAACTCCGGCCATTGTTGTGGGCCTGCCCTCCACCGAACAGCACCCAATGGCTATTTCATATGGAAATGGAGACGAGTAGCAGGCGCATTGGCCATGTGTGTGTTTGCTGTTCTACTCCATTCCATTTGAATATAAAAATATATATATATATATATATATATATATATATATATATATATATACATACACATACATATACACACACACACACCCAAACAAACCAACAAACACACACACACACACACACACACACACACACACACACACACACACACAACCAAACAAACCAACAAACAACACACACACACACACAGGTTATGGGTCGTACACATACATACACACACACTATAGCCAATGTGTACTTTACACATTTCATTGCAAATTGCAACAATTTTTTTGTTATATATATATATATATATATTTATATTTCATAAAACGGCATTAGCACTTACCCGTCCAGAAGTATGTCCTGTCCTTGCAGAAACAGCTCCTCAGCTCCTGTTTGAATCATAAAACTCAAAGATTCCTCAAACAAAAAATCTGTCTAACTTTCCCAATCAATCTCTTCTATAATCTGGTGCAAATCTATATACTTAGACTTGGACTTCGCTTTTCCTGATTTATTCGCCATGATGTCTTCAATGAAATCGTTGAAAAAACACTTTTCAAAATACTACTTTCCAAAACATTGCTGTGCGTAACAAGCGTGACTGCAACTACTCTGATGGTCAAGGCGAGAATGGAGTTCGTTACGCGTGCGTTTACAAACAAGGAACGGTGGTCCAACCCATATCCATCACATACTGGCGTTTACCTCATCTCATTGGTTATCTACCCAGCTAGATTTCAAGAAGATCAGTGGTCATTGGGCAGAAATACAGTCAATCAACGAAGCTTCGCTAAAATTATTGGTGCGCAACGAAGTCATTGCTCGTTGTCTTCAAATCAGCTCACTTTGGTCAATACTCCCCGCAAAAAAAACAATCACGTTTGGCTGTGTTGCAAACATCCAGCGGATTGCACTGAAACCAACCACGACTAGATAAACAATTGTTTACTGTGTGTAATTACGTCGAATGCTCCGTAAAATGTTGATAGAAATGGAATTCACGGCACAAACGGTTTACAAAATGTTTCGATTTAGGCTATAAAAATGGATTTTATCAAAGAAAACGGCACTTCATTTGATCAATGGGACCCTCAGGAAGAGAAATAAGAGCAAGATATCAGAATGTAAGTCATAATTTTACCTTCAGATGTGAATGTGTAAAAACTGTCATGGAGGAAAATGTTTTTTGTTGTTGATCGCTCTTCTCAAACAAAAGCATGGTATTTGTTCCCAATCACACCAAAGTACGTTCATTTCTAGGAGACAGAACGCGTCTCCTTCCTGAGTGGTATGATGTCTGCGTGGTCCCATGGTGTTCATACTTGCGTTCTATGTTTTGTCCCAACCGACTTGCCAAAACTATAGTTTGTTAACAAGAAATTTGTGAAGTGGTCGAAGAACAAGTTTTAATGACTCCAACCTAAGTGTATGTAAACTGTACTAGTGCCTTTTTTTATGATAATACTGTGGTATTTACTATAGTATTCTACAGTATACTACAACATTCTATAGTAAGTACTACACATGATCGAGGGATACTACAGTATGTAGTATAGTATTCTACAGTATACTACAGTTTGCAGAATTTATAGTAAGGACTTTAGTATTCTATAGTAAACTGTAGTATATATTTTTAATGTGGATTCGGTGCAAGTGCACAGCTCCTCAGGGCGATGGCTTCTTCCAAATACAGCTGTGACAAACTGTCACAATACAGACACACACTGAGCGTGCAGTTCACTGGGGCACATCACCCACACGCATACGCACACGCACATACACACCAACGATGACAATAACACACACACACACACACACACACAGGCACTAGTATGCATGCTCACAGGCACACGCCCTCTGCCCTCCTACCACAAATACACCCTCTACTCTACTCCCAACCAACTTCTACTAACAACCTTAACGTCATCAATAACCCTGTTCCCCTGTCACTCTTCCATCAGTGGCTCTTCTAATCCTGGAATCTCTTATATATGAGATGGCTGTTTTGATGAACAATCAGTGATGGATCTGCTCCAACTCAGATCAGCACACTCACACAACTGGAACATACAACTAGACAGAGGAGTTTCATCTCAAACTGGAACAACATCCATGTGATATTTGTACATACCGTATCACTTAAGCAGCACCCAAAGGAACGCTTTAACGCATGAAAGTGCATCACACAACACCAAAGAAACATGCTCATACATACTAAGGCATGCATAGTCTTTTACAATTGACATTATATTTGAAAGCCAACATTAAACATACACACACATACATTTGAGTCATTTAGCAGATGCTCTTATGAGTCATTTAGCAGACGCTCTTATCCAGAGCGACTTACAGGAGCAACTAGGGTTAAGGGCCTTGCTCCAGGGAACATTGACCGATTTTTCACCTAGTCGGCTTGGGATTAGAACCAGGGACCTTTCGGTTACTGGCCCCACGCTCTTAACCGCTAGGCTACACATAACAGCTTCTCCCAGCTCCTGTGCAGAGAATGCTGCAATGCACCGCAAGTGTTGACTAAGAAGAGGAGCTGAAGGGAGTGTACGAGAGGAAAAAGAGAGAGGGGAGACAGATCACGGGAGGGGTAGAATGGTGGAGAGAGAGGACGAGAGAATTAGAGAGGAGACAGGAAGACAGGAGTGAGAGTAAGAGTGAGAGAGAGAGTGAGAGACAACATTATAGAGAGAAAGAAAAAGACAGACAGACCGACAGAGTTAATGGGAGTGGTGGTCAGTGTTATTTTGCGACCTGCCAAAGAGGAGTCCCTCTCAGCTCCGATGAATGATCTGGCTAATGAGTTAGAATATGCAATTAGGGAACATGCAGAGAAAAGGGAGACGGCGGGAGGAGGGAGGAAGTGAGTTCTCCAACCTCCACCTCCACTCCCCTTTCTCAGCTGTTTCCCTCAGAGTGGATGACGACATGCGGAACGAGAAAGCTCACACAGTCAACACAGGGTAGCTCACTCCAATCACTATCATCACTGTCTGCTGTTTTCCCTACGAGAACTGAAATGAGCCTAGCAGATATTTGTGTGCGGTAACGTCATGTTGTGATGGTGGGACAGTGACACTGATGCTGATTAAGCTTGTTTTGGGCCAGACTGGCATAGTCTTCGCTGTCCATTGTAGTTAGCGAGGGAAAGGGACTTCCTATTCTAAGTTCATTTTCAAACTGATTCTCGTGCATAACATTTTAGCGTGTTGTGTGTCAAATGAATGTTTCAGACGAGTAATAAAGAAAACGTTACAAAAAACAAAAAAACAAGTTATCTCTGATAAGTAATCGTTGCACGTGGGGCTTAGTGACACTGTTGCCTGGAGGCGGTGGTGGTGGCAGCAGGGTGAATTTGGGGGTGAGTTCTCCAGCAGAGGGAGTCTGGTAAGGACCAGGGATGTCTGCAGCATTCAAAATAACACTGTGGGCACTAGGCACTAGTCACAATGCCATGGCTTTATGGGCTGCGTGCTCATTTCAAAACCAACCCACTAATCAGGTTGTTATTCCCTATCCAATTATATCAATATGCAGTATGCACAAATGACATAAAACACCACGTCCTGGCATCCCATTTCCTCTTCTGCCTCATTCCCTATTTAAATGGCCTCTTAAATGAAAACCTAATTGCGTGAAGAGAATGGTGTCACGATTGAGCTAAGGGGCATTTTCATTGCCTATCCAGAATAACACGATGGGACCGTGGATCGGGAATGATTCTTTCCTCTGACGTAGGCAGCTGTCAATCTGTTTAATGACTACTCACTTCTATCACGCTCCATCTTATTCTGGAACAGGCTAAAAAGGAATACAGATCTGTCTGTTGTATTTCAATATCACAATATGTGACATTTGAAACAGTCCCATTGTTGTTCTTATCTGGTGACGCTAATCCTATCAAATGAATACATATTACTGAATTTCCACTATAACGCTCACAGCTGGATGAATTCTATGCTTATATATATGGTGAGGCTGTTGTGATTTCACACAGTAGCTTACACACACATGTAAAAATAGACATGAGAAACACTAAGAACAAAAACTCCCAGCCACGTAAATGATGTAATCCTAACATAGTTGTTCCCCGTCCACAACAACTCAGGTGTTAATTGAAATGCAATAGCCGGCTGTCTGAGAGGCCCTTCATGGTAAGTGAAAGTGGGGTAACCTGAGTTGCCGTCATGTTCCAGAGAGAGGGCTGTGTCTGAGTCCTTCATCATAATGATCCATCATTTAAGTGGAGGTCAATGAGACTTCATCGCTCTTCAGACACAACATGAAAACTCTCATTCACTCATTGAATCAGATACCCTCCCAATCTGTCTGTGCCACCTCTGTTGGCATGCCCTTTCACTCTCCACCCCAAATATTCAGTACCCCTCCCTCCCCATGCTCACCTGTATTTCATACTGCTGTGGCGCCCTATGGCTTCCTTCATGTGGGCATGGCCCTGGGGAACCGGGCGGGACCCCAACTGCTCCCTGGGCTTGGCTGAGCCATGGGTGTTGTAGTTGCCATTACCCCCTTGGTTGCTCCCTCCACCACCTCCCCCAGGGGGTGGCGCGGTGCGAAGGCCACATAGTCGGTCCTCACTGCGGCTCTTCAGGTTGTGCTCAGTGCAGGCGAAAGAAACCTGCATAGTGACCACTGCCTAGTCTCTGGTTCACTAAATTGGCCCCTGGAGAGGCTCTTTGGGATGCTGCTTAGGGTCTGACCGCAAAATACTAATGTCTGCAAAATTGCTGCTACAAAGTCAAGCTGCTTGTACAGTGAGGATGTCCCTGTCCAGACAAATGCCCAAACAGGGAAGTTTTGTATTTTTGAGGCAGATCCACAGGCGCCGGCAAGAATCCAGGCCCTAACCTGGCACGCAGAGTCAGCGTCTGGTCTGTCTCCGTCTCTCCTCTCCTGTCTGGTGTTGCTCAGTCTCAAGAGGTTTCTAGTCAGAACATTCCTCCCATCATCAGCGGGGAGCTGGTATACAGTGTGGTCCTCGGCTCGTAGTCGGAGGCTGATCAAGCAGTTCCACGGGCTGGGGTAGGCTACCTCTCCAACCGCGCTCTCCACGGCACAGGAGCGCAACAGATTCCTCACTTAAAACAAACCGGCTGATTTGCCTAGTCTTGCAGAGACATCCGGAAAGATCCTGGAGGCGAGGAAGATGCTTGCTATATGTTTTTGCTACAAATTAAAAAGGTAGGGTGGTAAAGCATTCATCAACTTGCTTGTCTCCTCTTCAGCTACAAACTGAGGTTAGTCTATCGTTGTCGAGCCCAGCTAGAGACCCGGGGTGCGGCGCAACAACGACATGAGCTACAGGCATTTTTCTCACACCTCGGGTCGCATTGCATGTTTCGACGCAAACACAACGAATAAAAACCGGGGATGTGCTGCATCCCACAGGCTCACAGAATTCAACACGCGCTAAAACACCATGGTCTTCGCATGCACACATCCAATGTCTTTCCTATATCTAACATAGTGCCCGGCCTCACGCAACGACATCGAACTGGTGCAGAAAAGGCAACATCAGCACCGCCAAATGGCGTGCTAATTTCATCCACTTTGAATATTGTCAATTTCATAACTGCTATATTCTTTGTCGGATATCCGTCAGGCTATTCATTTTCCTCATCAAAACAGGATCCCCATGGCATTAGGTTACCATTTCACAGCATAATTGGTGGGCAGCATTGGGACTATCTAATCAAATGCATAAAGCGACGCTACTATGTTATTGTGTCCAGCTGTCTCATTTGAGCTGTTGATGATGATGATGGCTAATTCTCTTCAGGATTATAATTCCAATCCCTGGTTCTCATTGCAGAGGCTCCCAAAGTGTTAATCACGACACGTAAAATCGATTATTGGGAGAGGCGCCTCTCTCTCTCTCTCTCTCTCTGTGTGTGTGTGTGTGTGTGTATAGTTCACGCATTAAACAGAATGGGTGCTTTCTAACACATGCATATAACATACACTATTCTGCATGAATCTATAGCACAATTCAGGGGGGGTCGCATGAAAAACATCTAAAATCCCTTTCACTGGTGCATACGCATACACATCGATAAACCTGAACTGCATGGCAGCCTTAAATTCGATACTCAAGAAACACGCACATGCAGGTCTGTTAAGCCACCCCGTGTATTATATAAACCCTACTCACACTCAAGCATATTGACTGAGGATCCCCCCTCCCCCCATTCGTCATGGTATCTCTGTCTGTCACCCTATCTCCTGCTTGTCCCTTCTCCATACTGAAACACAGG
This sequence comes from Oncorhynchus clarkii lewisi, assembly GCF_045791955.1. Classification (NCBI taxonomy): domain Eukaryota; kingdom Metazoa; phylum Chordata; class Actinopteri; order Salmoniformes; family Salmonidae; genus Oncorhynchus; species Oncorhynchus clarkii. Next base: position 44,939,013 of record NC_092156.1, on the reverse strand, counting down.
CATGCAGTCGAAGGATCTCTTAATTACTTTCACAGTTTATTAGGAAGTGGTACTGTATATTGTGCAGCCTAATACTTTTGGCAGATATGAGTGAATGTGGGGATGAGGATATACAGTGCAATAAGTGAATGGTGGTGACAGCTCTCATTCTGCCTAATTGGCTTTTGAAGGAATCATGACATAAGTCACCGGGTATATGGGCGAGATGGCTGGCTGGCATGCTCTGGGAGATCAAAACAAATCAATAATTCTAAAAGCAATATCACATTTCAGGTAAGACTCAAATGCAGACGGTGTTGAAGTAACAATGTTTATTACAGCAACAGGGGCAGGCAAACGACAGGTCAAGACAGGCAGAGGTCGATAATCCAGAGTAGTGGGGCAAGGGTACAGGATGGCAGGCAGGTTCAGGATCAGGTCAGGCAGGTGGGCTCAGAGTCAGGACAGGAAAGAGTCAAAACCAGGAGGGTGAGAAAAAGAGAGACTGAGGAAAAGCAGGAGCTGAGACAACATGCTGGTTGACTTGACAAACAAGACAAATTGGCAACAGAAAAACAGAGAACACAGGTATAAATACACAGGGGATAATGGGGAAGATGAGCGACACCTGGAGGGGGGTGGAGACAAGCATAAGGACAGGTATAACAGATCAGGGTGTGACAAGAAAACCTAAAGCATTGATCTCTCTTGCATTTACCTGTAAAATTTACTCACATTTAGTTCATGAAATAAAATGTGCCATCACAATATCCCATAAGAAACAACATTTAATATACAGTTGTGTGAAATACATGCTTCTTCTTCACTGCTCAATTGTGTTTGCAGAATTGTGTATAATAACATAATTGTAAAGCTGTTGTATATGGGAGTGCATGACCGTGGCCTTCTGGCATTGCTTGCAAATGAGCAAGTGACCCCAAACTACAGGGATGAACCCGTGTTCTATTGATAACATCAGACGACTGTCTACGGGTTCCCACTGACCAGCGCCAACCAATCACACAGTGATAGCTCGGTTCAGCGAGCCAATCAATGAGCAGTGCATATGTGCAGTGAGAGGAGATAATCTGTTCATTGCTCAGAGATGAGGGTGAAGTCCAAAGTAACCAGATGCATGAATGTAACCTGATAATATACTAGAGAGCTATCTCAGCTCCAAGAAACTGAATCGCACAGCCTTTCATAGCTGCACAATGACATTTTACATCATATTGTGGAATCTTTAAGCAGGAGAGGAGTTGGGATGATGATGTGTAACTATAGAATGGAAATTAATTGTTTATTTTTATTTGATTTATTTCACCTTTATTTAACCAGGTAGGCTAGTTGAGAACAAGTTCTCATTTACAACTGCGACCTTGCCAAGATAAAGCATAGCAGTGTGAACAGACAACAACACAGAGTTACACATGGAGTAAACAATAAACAAGTCAATAACACAGTAGGAAAAAAAAGAAAGAGTCTATATACATTGTGTGCAAAAGGAACGAGGAGGTAGGCGAATAATTACAAATAATAACAATAACAAGAACAAAATAAAGAAGAAATATGCATTGGAGAGTTCGTAAAGGTAAAGGAATAAGTAAATGTCTGCTTTTTCCCAATATCTTTTTTTGGTGTGCTGCAGAGTGTTTGATGTAGCCTATTGGGTTTTCAGGACCAGTGATTATGTGACGGTTACACTGGGAGAGCATAACTGTACTCAATTCAGCACCATAGCCAAATGTTTTTTTTAAATATATTTAAAAAAACGTTAAATCTTTTTTTTTAAATAAAAACATCAAAAACATAAAACGAAGTGAATTCACAATTCAGATATTCTTCTGCGACCGCTAGGGGGAAATGCAGTTCAATCTAAATCAGGACTGCCCTGGCTACCTACCGGTCGTCACTAGTTACCACAGCCATAAAGCCCGCATGGCCAAATTTCTACAATTTCTCTTCAAGTGATTTTAAACCTAAACTTAACCACACTGCTAACCTCAAGCCTAACCGTAAACTTAAATTAAAACCAACAAGATAATTTTCGTTTTTATTAATTTTTACGATAGGCTTCTAGCCAATTTTGACTTTGTGTCCGTGGTAACTAGTGAAAACCAGAGCGCACAGAAAAGTAGCCTAAATTGATACTGATATTTCAAAACGTCGAAACAACGAAAACAACAAAAAGCTGCTGTTTTTATGAGTGAGTTCTTGTCAGCACTGTCAACACTTTTTATTCAACACTTTTTTGAATGAGTAGCAAAGTGTATTCAGTTGTGTAAAGTACTTAAGTAAAAATACTTGAAAATTCTACTTTAATAGTTGTTGGGGGTATCTGCACTTTACTTGACTATTTATATTTTTTACATGTATGTACTTTTTACTCCCTACATTTTCCATGACACCCAGAAGTACTCGTCTTTGAATGCTTAGCAGGACATGAAAGGGGTCTAATTCACACACGTATCAAGAGAACATCCCTGGTCATCCCTACTGCCTCTGATCTGTCAGACTCACTAAACACATGCTTCGTTTTTAAATTATGTGTGAGAGTTGGAGTGTGCCCCAGCTATCCAATTAAAAAAAAACAAGAAAATGGTGCCATCTGGTTTGCTTAATATAAGGAATGTAAAATGGTTTAGAATTTTACTTCTAACACTTAAGTATATTTAAGTAATTACATTTACTTTTGATACTTAAGAATATTTAAAATATATACTTTTAGACTTTTACTAAAGTAGTTATTTACTGGGTGACTTTCACTATTATTTGAGTCATTTTCTCTTAAGGTATTTTAACTTTTACTCAAGTATGACAATTGGGTATTTTTTCCACCCCTAATCAGTGGTTCCCAAACTTTTCCGGTTACTGTAGGCCTACTACCAAAACTGAAATGTGTGCATCGATAGGCTTGCATCGTTATTATTAGCCGCTGTGTCTTTTTTAAATCGATGAATATTTAACTTTCTCTGGTCATAGGAGTAACAACATGAATTTGTGCATGAGGCAGAAATAATGCGGTGTGACTCGAGTTTAGCCATCAACTTTGTGGCTGTGGTAACTAGTGGAAACCCCTACCAGTCACCTTACTGCTGTCATTTTTTTCTAAACGTGAATTAACAATGTCGTTTAAACGTTCAAACATTCACAACCACTACTGCGGATACTGAAAATAGACACTACTTAATAGTGCTCATAACCCAGACCTTAACCACAAGCTTTGACCCATAACCCTATAATTTGTATACTGTAACGACCCTGGGTTTATAAGGCAATCGACGAGCATGCTCTCGTGCGGCTCAGTCGATAGCGCCGGACCTCGGGCTAGAACGTCGAGTGTTCGAGACCTGCTCCCTGCCTGTTTCATTACGGTGTCAGAAGTGATCGGACCTTGCATCCACAACAGTGCGTGTGCTTGTCCGGTGAGCGCGTTCCTGTAAAACGTAGAGTCGCAAGATAGCGCGAGGACGCGCTCTTTCAAAGTAAGGGTTCGAGACCTGCCTGTTTCATTACAATACATTTGAATGCCTGTAAAATCACGCAGTTTTCAATGGACCCTGTCAAGCTGAGGGTATAATAGGCTAGAAATTGGTAGTTGTTGGCTAAAAAGAGGATGACAGAAAATGTGACAGGCGGCTCTCATCCTACTAACAGTAACATGATTAGACTGTCATGCACAAACATACAATTTTACAGCCAGAAATATTCTGCATACAACCACATTTTACACCATCTGTGTGTAAAATCCTGTTGTGCAGGACACGCCGGCATTCTGTTGGTCTCTAGTGGGGGAAATGTGTAACTGCAAGGTGACCATTTCTCAAAAGCAGCTCATCTGTCACCATCTTTTAGGTCATACAAATACTCTCCTAGTGATGATAAACACCTGGGTTCTGGAATAGAAAAACAACACACACACCAACAATAGGCCATTCAAAGTGACAACTCCATGCCCAAAATGTCATTTTAAAACAGCCAGTGGATTATTCACAGATGGCAGGAGTAATGAGGTCAGACTGTGCCCCTCTCTGTCTCTCTCCCAAAGCCTGATGTTTTGATTTGTCTCAACCTACACCCTATGCCCTCCTCTCTCTTATAAGAACATAATCCCATCCCATCTTTCTCAGAATTCATTTGATTATGTGTGTGTGAAATCAGAAAGCTTCCACTACACTAGGAAATCAGATTTAAAACACATTTCTAAAGAAATCTATTCTCATAGTTAACGGAGTGATTGAATCTGAGAAAGTGCACTCCTAAATCAGGACAGGACATACAAGGTGTTAAAAGGATATGACTATGTTTTGTACCATTAAACATTTGACTATGTATCACTCAATGCAGTGAGAGTGGGGCTACACTCTTTCTTTCTTTCTTTCTTTCTTTCTTTCTTTCTTTCTTTCTTTCTTTCTTTCTTTCTTTAACTCTCTCTCTTTCTCTCTCTCTCTCTCTCTCTCTCTCTCTCCCTCCCTCTCACTCACCTGTATATCATGGCACTGCGTTCAGCCTCACAGTCAGTCAGGGAGATTGCACATTCTCTGAGGTACAGTTCCAGTCTGCGTTTCTCCACCAGCCTGTGGGCGGCCTCCAGGATCTGGGTGGCCATCTCTGACTCACTCCTCTGCTGGGCTCTCCTGGACCCTCTCTTGGCTGTTGTGCCCCCAGCGGATGACGAAGATTTGGGCTTCTTGCTGATGCCATACAGGTCCTCCACCGAAAACTTCCCACCCTTGCCACCGCCACCTCTGCCTCCAGCAAACATGACTGATAAAAGTATTTTGACTGAGGTGAAATTGACTTAGCAAATCTGACTTTCAGAACTTGTTGCCTTGCAAGTCCTCTTTCTGTTGCATTCATGCGGCCAAAAAGTAGACTGGAGACTGAATCCTTGATGATACAGATGTGTTATTAATGCAAAAGAATAACAACAAAAAGTTTGTACGTAAACCAGTGTCACTGTTACAGATCTGATCCTTCACATGCAAGGTTTAGACAAGTAGGATATGATTGAAGACAGAATCAAAAAAAAAAAAAGTATTCACTGGTCCCGCTTATTCAAAACACCTGTGAAACGTCAACAAGTCTTGAATTCTCTTTTCGGATGTCTTTCGCTCCACGGGGAGTTGAGATGTAGCAGGGTGTTGCGTTCCCTCCTCCAAGAGGCGTACGTAACAATCCAGAATCCAGCTAAATGAATCCTAAAGGGACAACAGCATCCAAACACTGGGAAAACAGATCCAAGAGAGATGGACTGATGAGCATTGCTTATTTTGCTGAAGATGGACAGGAACAGCCATCTGAATCTTTATCTCCCTCTCAGATGAGGGACAGAGGGGGATTTATGTTGAAGACCCACCAGTTTACAGTTGCCCAGATTAGCGGGAGACCCAGATGAAGCAAAATAAGAGAGGACCGGGAGACAGGGAGACCAAACCCCTCTACTTACACATCAATCAGCTGTAGTCCCATTTTGAGGTCAAATCTTTATCTCCAGCTCTGGAGATTACAGCCATGTCAATAGCAGCTCAGCCAAGGAGTCTAGAGATCTGTTCTCTGACCTTTTCCTGGGGCATTGACAACCTCAGACTCTTTCACTAGTGTAAAAAAAACAGTCAATTGATTCCAAAATCATTTCAGATATTATCCACCTCGTGAATAGCAGATGTGTTATAACAACCGAGGTTCATGCTCTCCGGCTTCCATTGGCTTCTAGAGCGAAAGGGTGGCTTCCAGCCAGCAGCTGGCACAGGCGTCTGACCAGCGGTGAGTGTTATTGGCAGCTGCTGGGCTAGTGTTCTGGCTGAGCCCCAGCCCGCTCTGGTTTTTCACACGATCCCTTTAGGAGAGCTCTATGAGAGAACATCTCCTCTCCTCATTGGAGAAAAGCCTCTTATGGGCTGCCACTCCATCTCTCACTGCTTAAGTAGGACAGTATGAAGTGGGCTCCTCTGTCTGTCCATCTCCCAGAGACTATTTGGGAAGGAGTGAGAGAAAAGAGGAAGAGGATAAAAGTAAGAGACATATGTAAAGAAGTAGAAAGAGAAAAAGGCGTGCAAACTCATGAACATTCAGAGCAACACACAGTAGGACCGCTAGGTCTCAAAGAATGGGGCCTTAACCAAATTTGTTTCTGAGAAACCAGACTGTAAGTAATGACAGAAAATGATGACTCATCTCAATCAGCCTGTCAAGGCTACAACCCCCCGCCCACTGTCCTAGGAGACATTTGTGGATCCCTAGTCCGGAGCCCTCGTAGAACGCTCAAGTTTTACAGAACAAATTTCCACAGCAAAACAGCCTGACTTTTACTTTATATATTTTGCTATTCTAAACTAAAGAAAACATGTTTACTCCTAATGTGCATGCGGTTTGAAAAATCCATTCTCCACCTATATGGTGACACAGCAATTGACTGTCAAAGTTGAATCTTGAAGTAATCATGGTCATAAGGAATCTGGAACTCTGATTGAATACAACGGGGGGTCTGACTGATGACAGCTTTTGGATGCATGAATGAATGAGCGGACATCGGTGCAGATAAACTCATGGATTCCCTGAAAGCTCATTGACTCTCCAAGAACCCACTCAGTTGTTGTAGTGGATTTATCAGTAGGTCTACTTTCATCAGTTTGTCTTGTGGAGGCGGCAGTAGGGACTATTTCTATGCTGTGTTACTCCTGGTCTATGCTGTGTTACTCCTGGTTTATGCTGTGTTACTCCTGGTCTATGCTGTGTTACTCCTGGTTTATGCTGTGTTACTCCTGGTCTATGCTGTGTTACTCCTGGTTTATGCTGTGTTACTCCTGGTCTATGCTGTGTTACTCCTGGTTTATGCTGTGTTACTCCTGGTCCATGCTATGTTACTCCTGGTTTATGCTGTGTTACTCCTGGTCTATGCTGTGTTACTCCTGGTCTATGCTGTGTTACTCCTGGTCTATGCTGTGTTACTCCTGGTTTATGCTGTGTTACTCCTGGTTTATGCTGTGTTACTCCTGGTTTATGCTGCAGTGTCTTCTAGTAGTGGCGATTATCTGAGATTAATCTTCTCTAAGCACTCCTTTTGATTGACTAAAATCCCACTGGCAGCTGGCTAAGGCCAATCTCTCTCTTTGAAAGAGATTGAAAAAAACAGACCCCAAGATTCTCCAATAGCTAGGCACCTTATAGTTTGGGCAACCATGGTTACCAAGAGTGCGGGAGAGTCAGGGTGTACACATTACTAGGGTGGCCTTTATTCTCCTCCAGTACCTCCAGGAGTGCAGTTCAGTACATTTCAGGTGATGTTTCATATGAGTTTGACCTAAAACATAATTTTATTCAGGGCCTGTCTTCCTGTCTTGACCTATGCCTCAAGGTATTTACACAGAGGAAGAGGTCAGTCGGTGTGGACAACTGACAAATTTTATTTTGCAAACACAACTATTATTTTTCTGATAAAAGTAAAAGTAATGTATTCAAATAAAAAAAATACAAAAATGAATGGTCAGAATAAATGGTCAGGACACTTTTTGTCACTTTTGGTCACTTTTGGTCACTTTATCTTCTGCAGTCAGATTTTATATTATAGTGTTCCCCATCTACACACTATTCCTAGTGTTCCCCATCTACACACTATTCCTACTGAAGCTCACTCAACAAAACGTAGGAGCTGATCGTGGACTACAGGAGACAGCGGGGAAAGCAGCCCCCATCCACATCGACGGGGTCACAGTAGAGAGGGTGAAAAGCTTAAAGTTTCTCCGTGTGCACATCACTGACGACCTGAAATGGTCCCTTCACACAGACACAACCTCAGGATGATGAAGAAATTCAGCTTGGCCCCTAAGACCCTCACAAATTTCTACAGGTGCACCATTGAGAGCATCCTGACGGGCTGCATCACCACCTGGCATGGCAATTGCACCGCCCACAACCGCAGGGCTCTACAGAGGGTGGTGTGGTCAGCCCAACGCATCATCGGGGGAACACTGCCTGCCCTCCAGGACATCAACAGAACTCTGTGTCACAGGAAGGCCAAGAAGATCATCAAGGACCTCAGCCACCCTAGCCAAGGCCTGTTCACCCCGCTACCATCTAGGAGGAGACAGTAGAGGTGCATCACAGCTGGGACCGAGAGACTTAGCTTCTATCTCCAGGCCATCAGACTGTAAAACAGTTACCACTAGCCGACCTCCGCCCAGTACCCTGCCCTGAACCTTAGTCACTGTTACTAGCTGGCTACCACCCGGTACTCGACCCTGCACCTTACCGAGACTGCTTTTCCCTATCTACAGTCATTGAACACTGATCACTTTACAAATGTTTACATACTGTTTTGCCCTCTTTTATATGCATATACTGGTTTCTATTATTGGCTCATCCTTTATAACTACTGCTGTACACACCTTTTCTATTAATATACTGTCTATACTCACCATTATATATATATATATATATATATATATATATATATATATAGTACCAGTCAAAAGTTTGGACACATCTACTCATTCAATGGTTATTCTTAATTTTTTACTATTTTCTATATTGTAGAATAATAGTGAAGACATCAAAACTATGAAATAACACATATGGAATGATGTTGTCGACAAAAAAGTGTTAAACAAATCAAAATATATTTTATATTTTAGATTCTTCAAATAGCCACCCTTTGCCTTATTTTTTCTCATCAGCCGTGTCTTTGTGAGACGGTGAATGGAGTAGGTGAACGGATGATCTCCGAATGTGTGGTTACCACCATGAAGCATGGATGAGGAAATGTGATGGTGTGGGGGTGCTTTGCTGGTGACACTGTCAGTAATTAATTTAGAATTCAAGGCACACTTAACCAGCATTCTGCAGTGATATGCCATCCCATCTGGTTGCGCTTAGTGGTACTATCATTTGTTTTTCAAAAGGACAATGACCCAACACATCTCCAGGCTGTGTAAGGGCTATTTGACCAAGAAGGAGAGTAATGGAGTCCTGCCATAAGATGACCTGGCCTCCACAATCAACCGACCTCAACCCAATTGAGATGGTTTGGGATGACTGCAGAGAGAAGGAAAGGCAGCCAACAAGTGCTCAGAATATGTGGGAACTCCTTCAAGACTGTTGGAAAATCATTCCAGGTGAAGCTGGTTGAGAGAATGCCAAGAGTGTGCAAAGCTGTCATCACGGCAAAGGGTGGCTACTTTGAAGAATTTCAAATCTAAAATATATTTAGATTTGTTTAACACTTTTTTTGTCTACAACATTATTCCATATGTGTTATTTCATAGTTTTGATGTCTTCACTATTATTCTGCAATTTATAAATAGTCAAAATAAAGAAAAGGTGTGCCCAAACTTTTGACTGGTACTGTATATACAGCGAAATGCTTGTGTTTCTAGTGCCAACAGTGCAGTAATACCTATATACAAAACAATATGCAGATAATTGGAAAAGTAAAAAGAAAGAAATATCAGAATGAGCAATGTCTGAGTCTGGAATATATGCGATAACATCTGCAAATCTGTGGACGTGGCCAATAAAATTGGATTTGATTTGTTGCAAAGCTTTCTCCGGTCCCACATGAATCCCACTACATGTTTTTAACCACCAACCCAATCAATAGCAAAAGTACTGGAGCAAAATTCAACCTCCCCCCTAAGGAATAACTTAAAGCAGATCCAATACCAAAGAGTGCTTCTGTTTGAAATATTCTTACTGAGAATATTGTTTTGACAATTCCCTTCTTATCATGTTATTAAAGCCTAAAATAATACTTCTAGTAAGTCTGGCATTTGACCTTGTCATAGATAGTCCAATCATTATCTATCAGTGTCTATCACCTAGAACCCCCACCCCTGGAGTTTATGTAACGTTACTCATGCAATTCAGAAGGTGGCGATATTCAGCACAACAGAATATGTTAAACTAAACCTGTCCACCAGCAAAGGAAGAGCATTATTTAGCTGTTCAAGATGGCTGCGTACATGTCAGCGGGTCGTTCTGAAAAAGCTTTTAGTACACATGATTTTGTACCAGAATGGGCACAAGAAGAAGTTAGCACTGGGGTGAGAAAATTGAATATAGCACCGTTCATCTTACATATCTTTAAGTGAGTTGCCCAAGCTGAACGCCAGGCCGTTTACGTGGCTAGCTAGCTTAGCTAACAATGAGACCGCAGAAGCGCTCGTCTATGTAAAGTTAGTTAGCTAGTCACAGCATTTTACAGATCTTGCCTGGAAACCCGACGTTGAATTGCATTGTCGTGAAGAAATTAGCGTTTGAATCCGGGAAGTTTGCGCTCACGACCTCAACAAGCCAGAAGGTTGAATACAATGGCATGTTAACGTACTTTGCCGGTTGTCGGTGTGGTAGGAATGTGAGACAATGCATCCACAGGAAAGTATAATTACATGTCAATTCAACGTCTGGTTTCCAGGCAATGCTATATCATGAAGTTGCTAGCCAGTTAGCCATTGTTCTCTTCTACATAGCTAATGTCACTGAGATTATTGCCCCCCAAATAAAGCGATAGAATGCTGATTCTTCATGTCTATTTGCAGACAACCATAATGGCAGTGGAGTTTGATGGAGGGGTTGTGATTGGTGCTGACTCCCGAACAACAACAGGGTGAGTTACTTTATATCAAGCAGCTAAATGTTGGTCTCTTGCTGGCTTCCTGATCTAGGTAATAGCAATACTAGCTGACTGATTAATAAGTTGGCCTCTTTTCCACACAAAAAAATCGTAATGTGCCTTTACAGCCAGTACAGCCTAAGTCACAATCCTTCTCTTTTGCATCTGTTTGTAGCGCTTACATTGCCAATCGAGTTACTGACAAGTTGACTCCCATTCACGACCACATCTTCTGCTGCCGCTCTGGGTCTGCAGCTGACACACAGGCTGTTGCTGATGCAGTCACCTACCAGCTGGGCTTTCACAGGTAACACCGTAGGGCCTAGGTTGTATGACTTAAAAAAACAACTTTTTCATTTTTTAAAATAATTGGTTACTTCAACATTGACAAATACCTCTACACTAAAATAACTCCTCAGCGCACAGCAATAGTGTGTCTCTCGATACCACTCAAAAATATTGTCTCAAGCGTGTCTGATTCTACATTTATTCACCATTAAATATAACTTCTCTGGACCTGCTGCAGTATTGAGCTGGATGAGCCTCCACTTGTGCAAACGGCAGCAAACCTCTTCCAGCAGATGTGCTACAGATACAGAGAGGAGCTGATGGCTGGCATCATTGTGGCTGGCTGGGACAAAAGAAGGGGTGGACAGGTGAATTCCCAGCATCTGTATTTGGATCATATACTCTAACCACTTTCCCCTACTGTCTCAAATAATTGTTGTGACTCTTCCCCAGGTGTACACAGTCCCAATGGGAGGGATGATAGTGAGGCAACCAGTGTCAGTAGGGGGTTCTGGTAGCTCCTACATCTATGGCTTCATGGATTCTAACTACAAGCCTGGAATGACCAAGGAAGAGTGCCTTCACTTCTGTACCCAGGGTGAGTAAGGCCAGTGTTTGACAGTCCCGTGTAGTTCAGTTGGTAGAGCATGCAGCGCCAGGGTTGTGGGTTCGATTCCCGCGAGGAACCAGTACAAATAAAATATTAAAGTATGCACTCAAGATCGCTCTGGATAAGTGGAGCTGCTAAATGACTCACTACTGCAAGTCCCTATGGATAAGTGGAGCTGCTAAATGACTCACTACTGCAAGTCGCTCTGGATAAGTGGAGCTGCTAAATGACTCACTACTGCAAGTCGCTCTGGATAAGTGGAGCTGCTAAATGACTCACTACTGCAAGTCCCTCTGGATAAGTGGAGCTGCTAAATGACTCACTACTGTAAGTCTCTGGATAAGAGGAGCTGCTAAAAATGATCAATAGTGTGGGGTAATTCTGGTCCTGGAGAGCCGCAGTGTGTGCAGGCTTTTGTTCAAGCCCTGCAGTAACAAAGCAGATTGAAATATTACTATTAGTGGTGTTTTAAATCGAACACCCTGATTACACGATGAGTTGATTCATTTGAGTCAGTTGTGCTTGAAAAAATGCCTGCACACACAGCAGTCCCTGTAACCCACCTCTGCTCTTCACAATGTCATCCGGTTGTTTCAAATCTCTTCAGCTACTGCTTTTCTAATCTCTTTTCACTCATGAATCATGACCACTGAATTGGAAAAACACTTCATAGTTGAATATGTGATGTGTTGGGACACAGGCTGTGTTGTTAACATCCCTCTCCGTACAGCCCTGGCGCTTGCCATGGAGCGGGATGGTTCTAGTGGAGGAGTGGCCCGTCTGGCAGCCATCACAGAGGAGGGCCTGGAGAGACGGGTTGTTTTGGGACACCAGCTGCCCAAATTCTCCAACACCTAGACAAGGAGCAGAGGGAAGTTGCTGTGCAGACAATGCCCCCCCCTTCAAGTCCATTCACATAACCTTTAAAACCTAGTCCAGTGTCGTTTTTATAAAGTAAAATCTGGTTGTAATAAATAAATACTGAAACGTGAATACATTTGTGTTCTCATGTCTGTTCCCTATTTGATATTATTTCCTGGAAATGAAGTGGAACTTCACACGATATGCTATGAAGGATAACAGAAAAAACGTTTCTTATATGGGATAAAACTCGGACTGTACAGATTAACACAGTACAGTTGGGAAGAGAACTCTCTTGGTGATAGTGGATCAGTAGACTGAGAATTGACCTTGGAGCATGTTTGAGAAAGAGTGAGTCAGTAAATGAGTAAGGACTGTAATATACTGGAGGCAAGTGTGTGTGTGTGTGTGTGTGTGTGTACATGTTAGAGTAAAAAAAGAGAGACTTGAGAGAACGCCCCAGCACACTACAAGGGCATTCATCTGGAATGGAACTAGTTTATTCAGTCCAAATATGGGATGTTTTGCCATTTAACCTAAAATTTGTCAGAAGAACATTGCAGATTAGACAAACATAAAAGGAAAGGTAGCTATGTCTGAAAGGTTACATTGTGTTCACAATAGGCATACACTTGCACACAAAAAAAATTGCACATTTCCATGTGTGATCATTGAAGACATCTTTCAGAGTCCATAGCTAGGTTTTCATCCAATTGGTGACAGATTTTCATGCAAATATTAAAAAACATATGTAAAGAAAATATGCTAATTTGCCCGTCAGTGGTGTTTCCTCAACGTACTTTTTCGGTTAAAAGTCAGTGCGTGACGTAGCCTACGTAGTGCAAAAAATATATTTTTCTGCTTTCATTTTCAGGTACTGAATAAAAATCGCATTTTCAACTCTACGGATAGTTTTGCCACAAATTGATGCATTAAATAGCAAATGTGCTTACTCTTGTCTTGGCTCTTGCGCTCTAACCAATAGCTCGCAGATAGTGAGGTAGGCTAGTCTACATATTTAAGGATAATGGCGATAATAATTTTATTTGTCAAGCATCGATCATGTCACCAGAATAAGATTATCTTTATTTATTGGAAAGGAGCATCAATATCACCTTTCACTTTCACCACCACGTGAATCATTATTTATAGTGGGAGAAACACACGATGTATCATAGCGTGACTCCAAAGTTTACTTCGATATGATGGTTATTATATCAATATTTGAGAATAAAGGCATTTCCACCACCATTTATAGCATAAACGTTACCGACACAAAAAGATCCCACCATGTCGAACAAACTAATTATCGGCATTTTATTAAATTGTACCGAAACTACCTGTTTCCATCACGGCTATTTTTATATATACGGTATGACTTTACAAGCATAACAACTGTGGATGGAAACGTGGTTATTGATTTTAAAAATACATATATTGATCAGATATAATTACAACATAGGTGTAAGGAAATCAAATTAAACAAATTAAATGAATGAAGCAAACAACGTTTAGCAGGCACTAGTTTGCATCAAATCTGCCTTGAGCTTTTGGCCATAGGTTCTCGTGTTCTCAAATGTCCTCTTTGTTCATGCGCCTGGGGAAAAATCATTTGGCATTTTGAATCCAAGCCTGACATACAGTGGGGCAAAAAAGTATTTAGTCAGCCACCAATTGTGCAAGTTCTCCCACTTAAAAAGATGAGAGGCCTGTAATTTTCATCATAGCTACACTTCAACTATGACAGACAAAATTAGAAAAAAAATCCAGAAAATCACATTGTATGATTTTTAATGAATTTATTTGCAAATTATGGTGGAAAATAAGTATTTGGTCAATAATAAAAGTTTATCTCAATACTTTGTTATATACCCTTTGTTGGCAATGACAGAGGTCAAACGTTTTCTGTAAGTCTTCACAAGGTTTTCACACACTGTTTCTGGTATTTTGGCCCATTCCTCCATGCAGATCTCCTCTAGAGCAGTGATGTTTTGGGGCTGTTGGGTATTGGGACAGTGACACATTTTTTCGTTGTTTTGGCTCTGTACTCCAGCACTTTGGATTTGAAATGATACAATGACTATGAGGTTAAGTAGTAGACTGTCAGCTTTAATTTGAGGGTATTTTCATCCATATCAGATGAACCGTTTAAAAATTACAGCACTTTTTGTAAATAAGAATAGAATATGTTTCTAAACACTTCTACATTAATGTGGATGCTACCATGATTACGGACAGTCTTGAATGAATCGTGAATAATGATGAGTGAAAAAGTTACAGACGCACAAATATCATACCCCCAAGACAAGCTAACCTCTCACCATTACAATAACAAGGGAGGTTAGCATTTTGGGGGGTATGATATTTGTGCGGTCTGTAACTTTCATTTTTGAAGAGGGCACTTTGATTCCTCTCCTTTGCCAAGTGAGTTGCTTACGTTGCAAGAACTCAGGATGTATAATTTCAAAAGATAAGCCATTATTTCAGATAATAAGAAGCTTACATTGTGTTGTTGCTCGACAATGTTCAAGTGTTTTCCACACCCTCCGGAGGTCCAAGGTTGTTCCGCTTCAGAGTTCCGAGATTGAGACTGAGCCCAGACCTCCTCCCCCACAGTCTAGCTCCCTGTCACAGAGCAGAGAAGATTTCTGCCACAGGATTCTATGTCAGCCAAGATGACTCACCACCAACAACCTCACTCTATTATAAACATATACAGTATGCAATCAATGTTTGTAAATGCTCCAGTCAAATGCACTCTTACTGATAGTCTGTATCTGTTGTTTCATTAATGAAGAAGTGTCTCCTGAGCCCGCCACATCCGACAGCCCTTTTCAGATGCCGAGGTACTAAAACAAACCTGAAGGCCTAGTGAGTAAACCACAGACGATTAGCCTATGACTTAGTAGCCTAGACATGCGTTTCACTGGGGCTGCCTTTTGTTTAATTGGTACAACCTCCTATGATTGAGGTAAAGAGTTTGTTTGTTGTTCATTGCGTGCACAGAAGGTTGGCGTGGTCATGGCAGAAGCACCTCCAGCAGGATAGGGAGGTAACAAAAGGAGGACGGCTGGGTCTTGGGAAACTACCCTCCAGCTGAACTGATGGGCCGGAAGAAGAAGGGGAGGACAGGGGAGCAGCAAAAGGGCAGCCAGGTGGTGCAAGCCAGAGTGGCAGCAGCGTTGCAGCACATTGGGGACCTCTGCAGGAGACAGAGCTCTATTGATCAGCAAGTGTGAATATCCCTTATTCTACTGTGATGTCTTTGCAGAGTCTCTTTGGAGGACTTGAACAAGCATCCCATCTTGCTCCTGGCGGGAGTACGATGATGTCATTTTTCCTGGCAACTGCTGATCGACAAGCCAAGGGGGGATGGCATGGCCCTTGTCTGTCCCATAATGAATTCTGGGGAAATGGGCACACTGCAGAGTAGTAATTGTATTTTTAATATATTTATCCAAAGCAGTTCACATTGTATAAAGGGGAAATAGTTTGTATTGATCAGATTAAGAGTTTGAGGGAAATGTTTTGTATTGTTACATTACATTTGTTCAGATTTTACAGCTTAAAACCGATGTACAACACTTGGACAGTTCATTTTATATCGGGTAGCCAGGCAATGAGGAAATAAATACAGAAAACTTAACATTTTCATTTGCATTCCAAGTGTGACTTGTATGGTCTTGAACTGGGGAGCTTTATATGAGGAAATATATTAGAGAAAACAAACGCTAAATGATTTGCCTTGGCTGCTCACTTCACTGCTGTTTTGACAGCGAGACCATTCCTCTTGTTTGACAAGGCTTTCAGTTCTCGAAGGGCTGGCGAGGCAGTTTTTGAGGTAGTCAAGTGGGAGACTAGCGGCCTCAGCCTTCGACTGAGTCCATCTCTTAAAGGACTTTGACCTTGTTCTGTCAAACCCAGACAACCTGACTAGACATTTATTTCTTTATTTATGTTTGGCTTTCAAGGGGAATATGCTGTGCGGTAAGCCATTTCCCTTGAAAGCCAAGCATATAAATCCATTTATTATAATGTATAGAGCTGCAAACCCACTGAACTGTGTTCAGTTCTTAAAATCAGTTGTTTTTTATCAGCAACTTGCCTGTCTTGGTCACTGTCTTTCTCAAAACAAATTGTATTATGCACATTTCATTTAAAAATGGGCATAAAACTTTGCTTTAGACTTCAATGTAGGATTGTCCTAAGGGCATTTTATAGGCCCACTGTAGTCTATCACTTTTTTTTCACACATCCTCCAAGTCTTGATATAAGTTATTTTGTAATTATAGAATCCATGAGTCATTGTTTCCCAAATGATGGGATCAATAATTCCTCGAGCCCATTCTGTCATGATGACATTCAAAAAATGAAAGTAGCCTAGCACATAACAGGATCATTACAGCCCTTACAAAGCCTTCATTGACAAGGGACGGCCAACCCCTCATCCCTGCAGCAGTTGCGATCGCCTGTGTGACGTAAAGACAAACAGTTGTACAGTAAATGTTCATGGCACATATCTCCTGTGCGCGGTGTCGGTGTTCTTGGCTGCATGATGGTCCTGCAGTCCAACCGCATCAGGGAGATGCAGATCGAACTGCGGGAGCTGCGTCAGTGGACCAGTTTGGTGTGCGGGGGGCCTAGAGAAATGATCTGCGGATGATATCTCGCGCTGCGGGGTAGGTGAGTGCATACATTTAGGCCTACTCCATAGGTTATCGGCTATGGGAAAAATAAAACGCAACTGTAAAACTATGCTTGATTTGTAAAGTGGGTTTTTGAGAAGTCAATAAATATTCTTAGGCTATACTCACTAGGCTATTTCTGATTTTGAACTAAGAAATCATTCAACATGTTTATTATTAGCCTAATGCTTAAAAAAACAAGGCCTATTATCCAACACTCTTTTCAATGGAGTTGAAGTCTGGGAAAAAAGGATGACAATTAGGCTAGTTGATTGTTCACCACATATCTGAACCATCTGATTCCTCTGAGGTTCACATCTGACATCACATCTGGCATTTGGTACAGATATCTGACTCTCACAGACCTTCCAAATGGGATGGAATTAGAGGAAGGAGGGAGTGGTGCACTGGTCAGTCTCTTGTAACACACACACACACACACACTCAGTATGTTGGCACTGACTACAATACTTTCCAACATTCTTTTGTCTCTAACACACATGTACACTTCATGTTTGTGTTTGTTATCTCAGATGAAGATGATTACACTCTGGTGAAATTGTCTTTGGGACAGAGTCTAGGGGAGGGGTTGCAGGTCTCTGGTGAATTGGGCTTTAGGACAGAGTCTAGGGGAGGGGCTGCAGGTCTCTGGTGGAATGGGCTTTAGGACAGAGTCTAGGGGAGGGGCTGCAGGTCTCTGGTGAAATGGGCTTTAGGACAGAGTCTAGGGGAGGGGCTGCAGGTCTCTGGTGAAATGGGCTTTAGGACAGAGTCTAGGGGAGGGGCTGCAGGTCTCTGGTGAAATGGGCTTTAGGACCGAGTCTAGGAGAGGGGCTGCAGATCTCTGGTGGAATGGGCTTTAGGACAGAGTCTAGGGGAGGGTCTGCAGGTCTTTGGAGAAATGGTCACCGTGGTAACTGAAGGGACTTAGTTCATCTACAGTCAGGTAGCCTATTGAAACATAGACATATTGTCATCTCCTGAGAGAATATCAAGATCCCCTCTATACCATCGCTTTGTTTGTGTTCAGGTGATGTATAGACACCACATGAACTATGGGTCATGTGATCAAGAAGCGTCTACATGGTATCGAGACCAGCTTGATGACGTGCATACAGAGCATGCCCAGCAACATCACTGTGGCCCAAAACACCTGCTACACAGCCGGTGAGTCTTCCCCACCCCAGCCAGTGTGTGCTGCAAACGACATTCAAATGAATGACTTATAATACGGAACACAATTACTGCACTACTATATCCAGTGCCGATGTTCCTGGTGTTTCTCCCACAGGTGTCCATTACCTGGAGCCAGGATCCACTCTGGAACTCTGCATTCCCAGGAAATCTGCTGGACTCGTCCTCAAGCCTCACACCACTTTCCTTGGCACTGAGTGATGATCTAACACGAAACCATTTCCCTCCAGAACCCTACAATCCATACCCTCAGTATCTATTACCCAGCATGCTGTGTTGTGTTACCTCGTATTTTATGAACTCTTATCAATGTAAAATGTCTGCAAGTATTAAGCAGACAGTATTTTCCTCTCAGCGTTCATGTGGTAGTATCCCAGGTACAGAAATGTTACCAAATATCACAAAATTGACCAGAAGCCTACTTCAATATTGAAAGGTACACTGATGTGATGTTTGAATTCCATGATTGAAAATATATAGATATTAAATAATCAAACTAAATGTTATACAGTACTACAGTGTACAGTATCATTGTACATTTCCCTCTGTTAAATTCGACTTTCTCAGTTTGTGACCCTTGGAAGACTGGTATATGAGCCAACAGGGACCTCTTGTGGTTAATTCATTAGTGACTCGGGTACATTGTGGTCAATGGTTCTGGAACATTTGAGGTGCCGGTACTCAGCTCCGGTGAGCTCCTGCCCAAATCAAGCACGGATTATTTCGTCAAGTAAATTATTCATGACGTCACTCGCGCGAAACTATAAAAACTGTGCCAGCCACGCAATCACAAGCCTGGAGTTAACCACGCCCTCCTCCTTCCCCCTGGATCTTCATTGCCTCCTCTTCTCATCCCATGAGATGACATGCATGGGTAGAAAAGAGCAGAAGCTCTGAGATATCCAATCAGGCTCCAGTCCTACCTACCTACCACCTAATCGACATAGCGTGAAATACCGATAATCAAAATGCCCAGAAAACGCAGTTCCTCAGCCCGACCCGCCTAGGACCAGGCGTAGAAGGCGTGGCGGCAGGAGCAGTGGTGTAAAGTACTTAAGTAAAAATACTTTAACGTACTACTTAAGTAGTTTTTTTGTGGTATCTGTACTTTACTTTCCTATTTATATTTTTTGACTACTTTTACTTCACTACATCCCTAAAGAAAATAATGTACTTTTTACTCCATACATTTTCCCTGGCACCCAAAAGTATTTTGAATGCTTAGCAGGATAGGAAAATGGTCCAATCCACTGCACTTATCAAGAAAATTAACCTGGTCAACCTTACTGCCTACTGACCTGGCGGACTCACTAAACACAAATGCTTGGTTTGTGAATGACGTCTGAGTGTTGGAGTGTCCCCCAGGCTATCAAAAAAAATAAAGCATTGTGCCATCTCCCTGGTTTGCTTAATATAAGTAATTTGAAATGATTTATACTTTTACTTTTGATACTTAAGTATATTTTAGCAATTACATTTACTTTTGATACTTAAGTATATTTTAAACCAAATACTTTTAGACTTTTAATAGTATTTTACTGGGTGACTTTCACTTTTACTTGAGTCATTTTCTATTAAGGTTTCTTTACTTTTACTCAAGTATGACAATTGGGTACTTTTTCCACCATTGGGCAGGAGACATTAGTTGAGTAGGTTAAACATGTCACATTAGTCTGTAAATTGCTTTTTGGACTGCAAAATTCATTGGCAAAAGTCTTCTAAATAAGCACGAGGGCTTTTCATTTTGACGACTTTCTCATGTTATTGTTCAATAGTTATACTATAGTTTTGTTTTAAGGCTATCCAGTAGGAATTAATGAGCTAGGCTATTATACACACACATAATTTAGGGTTAGGATTAGGGTTAGGAATTAATGAGCTAGGCTATTATACACACATAATTTAGGGTTAGGAATTAATGAGCTAGGCTATTATACACACATAATTTAACGTTAGGGTTAGGAACCAATGAGCTAGGCTATTATACACACACATAATTTAGGGTTAGGGTTAGGAATTAATGAGCTAGGCTATTATACACACATAATTTAGGGTTAGGGTTAGGAATTAATGAGCTAGGCTATTATACACACATAATTTAGGGTTAGGATTAGGAATCAATGAGCTAGGCTATTATACACACATCATTTAGGATTAGGGTTAGGAATCAATGAGCTAGGCTATTATACACACACATAATTTAGGATTAGGGTTAGGAAATAATGAGCTAGGCTATTATACACACATAATTTAGGGTTAGGAATCAATGAGCTAGGCTATTATATACACACATAATTTAGGGTTAGGGTTAGGATTAGGGTTAGGAATTAATGAGCTAGGCTATTATACACACATAATTTAGGGTTAGGGATCAATGAGCTAGGCTATTATACACACACAATTTAGGGTTAGGAATTAATGAGCTAGGCTATTATACACACATAATTTAGGGTTAGGAATTAATGAGCTAGGCTATTATACACACATCATTTAGGGTTAGGAATTAATGAGCTAGGCTATTATACACACAATTTAGGGTTAGGAATTAATGAGCTAGGCTATTATACACACAAATAATTCATTTGGTGCCGGCAACTGTGTTGTAGTAGGCTATTAACACAGCTCAGACTATCATGTATGATGGAATATTCAGAAAAGGGGATATCTAATTTTTGAAATGAGAAGTACATGTAGTCAGTCCATCAAGGTCTGTTAATAAATAGCGTACAACACATTTGATGGTTTGTAAAACCAAAGTTCCAGAAGGACAGAAACCTGGCCCATGTAATCTGTATTTCAGTGGTATACCACAGACCACACTGTTTATAGCCCCTAGCACAGGGCATGGTATCGACTGTCGGAGTAGCATAGCGTCATTACTGTTGGGCATCCTGTTGTTGTTTACGGTCACAATGCCTGTAATAATGTCTGTAATGTGTCTGACTAATACACTGTTTAGTCACTTCATGTAGGTGAGGAAGTGTGGCCAAAAGGATCAGCCAGTGAAAATGGAAAGTCTCCTCTTCCTCTCCCCTGGCCGTATCAGAGCGCTGTGACCTTTATTGTGTGGTAGGGTCAGCTTGGACACTTAATAACAATCCACTCCAGGATGAAGCAGCACCACGCCCTCTCCCGTCAAGTTTCCATAAACAGACCTGATTAACATAATACAAAAATCCCCGTCATAATCATTCAGTTTAAGCTAGAGATATCTAGCGAAAATCGGTCTTCTCACGAAAAACATCTGTCATGTCTGAACCGTACGGTCGATGTGCCAGCTTCCGTTTGTAGCGTCCGGGCTACAAACTAAGCTGGCCCCACTGTAGAAAGGGGAGATTCTCAAGAACAAGATGGCGTTCTCGGTTGTGTTCTACAACCCCCACAAGAACCACGGGACCTGTCTGAGGGTAACCGGGACCCGTCTGAGGGTAACCGGTATCCAGTAAAAACGTGAATGGAAGTATGGAGGTAATTTTGTGCCTACCCAAATAAAGGAGTTAAATATGTGTACAACATTTATATTTCTTGTGCTTTCTTATGTAACCTAGATATATGACAGACACTTCAAAGCATTATTCCTTATGATTTTCTCACTGTCTTTTTGCCATTTATGAATATGTTATTCAATGCAGTTCTATGGGCTATAGTAGTAAATGTGAAATTTGATCAAATGTTTTTTTTAATATATAATCTTAAAACAATTCCATATGTCAGCTTAGACCCCCCCCACTCCCCAATGGCTTAGAATCTTAAGAATTAAGGCAACACTAATGACTTAAGGCAACACTAATGACTTTCCAAATGTATCCAATAGGATGCCCTGCCAAGAGAGGGTTTACAAGAGGCAACTAGTTGCTTACAGGAAAAGTACAGTAGGGGGAGGAAATGGGTAGCAGAGGTGGTAGAGATATAGATTAGAAAGGTGAGCATTGAATGGAGTGAATGAGAGATGGTCCCACTGACAAAAATGTGTTGGTCTTGTATTTCCATGGTTTCCAGGCGGAGCGATCACCCTGACCTAGATAGTGTTCAAAGGTAGATACAGTTGAAGTTGGAAGTTTACCGTAGCCAAATACATTTAAACTCAGTTTTTCACAATTCCTGACATTTAATCCTAGTAAAAATGCCCTGTCTAAGGTCAGTTAGGATCACCACTTTATTTTAAGAATGTGAAATGTCAGATAGTAGAGAGAATGAATTATTTCAGCTTTTATTTCTATCACATTCCCAGTGGGTCAGAAGTTCACATACACTCAATTAGTATTTGATTGGCATTGCTTTTAAATTGTTTAACTTGGGTCAAACGTGTCGGGTAGCCTTCCACAAGCTTCCCACAATAAGTTGGGAGAATTTTGTCCCATTCCCCCTGACAGAGCTGGTGTAACTGAGTCAGGTTTGTAGGCCTCCTTGCTCGCACACGCTTTTTCAGTTCTGCCCACCAATCTTACCATTTTACCACAACTTTGGAAGTATGCTTGGGGTCATTGTTCATTTGGAAGACCCATTTGCGACCAAGCTTTAACTTCCTGACTGATGTCTTGAGATGTTGCTTCAATATATCCACATAATTTTCCTACCTCATGATGCCATCTCTTTTGTGAAGTGGACCAGTCCCTCCTGCAGCAAAGCACCCCCACAACATGATGCTGCCACCCCCGTGCTTCACGGTTGGGATGGTGTTCTTCAGCTTGCAAGCCTCCCCCTTTTTCCTCCAAACATAACGATGGTCATTATGGCCAAACAGTTCTATTTTTGTTTCATCAGACCAGAGGACATTTCTCCAAAAAGTGCGATATTTGTCCACATGTGCAGTTGCAAACCGTAGTCTGGATTTTTTTTATGGCGGTTTTGGAGCAGTGGCTTCTTCCTTGCTGAGCGGCCTTTCAGGTTATGTCAACATAGGACTTGTTTTACTGTGGATATAGATACTTTTGTACCTGTTTCCTCCAGCATCTTCACAAGGTCCTTTGCTGTTGTTCTGGGATTGATTTGCACTTTTCTCATCAAAATCAAATAAAATTAAATGTATAGCCTTTCTTACATGAGCTGACATCTCAAACGGCTGTACAGAAACCCAGCCTAAATCCCCAAACAGCAAGCAATGCAGGTGTAGAAGCACGGTGGCTAGGAAAAACTCCCTAGAAAGGCATAAACCTACGAAGAAACCTAGAGAGGAACCAGGCTATGAGGGGTGGTCAGTCCTCTTCTGGCTGTGCTGGGTGGAGATTATAACAGAACATGGCCAAGATGTTCATAAATTAACCGCATGGTCAAATAATAATAATCACAGTAGTTATCTAGGGTGCAACAGGTCAGCACCTCAGGAGTAATTGTCAGTTGGCTTTTCATAGCCGATCATTGAGAGTATCTCTACTGCTCCTACTGTCTCTAGAGAGTTGAAAACAGCAGGTCTGGGACAGGTAGCACGTCCGGTGAACAGGTCAGCGTTCCATAGCCGCAGGCAGTACAATTGAAACTGGAACAGCAGCACGGCCAGGTGGACTGGGGACAGCAAGGAGTCATCATGCCAGGTAGTCCTGAGGCATGGTCCTAGGGCTCAGGTCCCCAGAGAGAGAGAGATAGAAAGAGATAATTAGAGAAAGCATACTTAAATTCACACAGGACACTGGAGAAATACTCCAGATATAACAGACTGACCCTAGCCCCCCGACACATAAACTACTGCAGCATAAATACGGGAGGCTGAGACAGGAGGGGTCAGGAGACACTGTGGCCCCATCCGATGATACCCCCGGACAGGGCCAAACGGGCAGGATATAACCCCACCCACTTTTCCAAAGCACAGCCCCCACACCACTAGAGGGACATCTTCAACCACCAACTTACCATCCTGAGACAAGGCTGAGTATAGCCCACAAAGATCTCCGCCACGGCACAACCCAGGGGGGGCGCCAACCCAGACAGGAAGACCACGTCAGTGACTCAACCCACTCAAGTGACGCACCCCTCCTAGGGACGGTATAAAAAAGCACCAGTAAGCCAGTGACTCGGCCCCTGTAATAGGGTTAGAGACAGAGAATCCCAGTGGAGAGAGGGGAACCAGCTAGGCAGAGACAGCAAGGGCAGTTCGTTGCTCCAGTGCCTTTCCGTTCACCTTCACACTCCTAGGCCAGACTACACTCAATCATAGGACCTGCCGAAGAGATGAGTGTTCAATAAAGACTTAAAGGTTGAGACCGAGTCTGCGTCTCTCACATGGGTAGGCAGACCATTCCATAAAAATGGAGCTCTATGAAAGCCCTGCCTCCAGCTATTTGATTAGAAATTCTAGGGACAATTAGGAGGCCTGCGTCTTGTGACCGTAGCGTACGTGTAGGTATGTACGGCAGGACCAAATCGGAAAGATAGGTAGGAGCAGGCCCATGTAATGCTTTGTAGTTTAGCAGTAAAACCTTGAAATCAGCCCTTGCCTTAACAGGAAGCCAGTGTAGGGAGGCTAGCACTGGAGTGATACAGTGCCTTGCGAAAGTATTCGGCCCCCTTGAACTTTGCGACCTTTTGCCACATTTCAGGCTTCAAACATAAAGATATAAAACTGTATTTTTTTGTGAAGAATCAACAACAAGTGGGACACAATCATGAAATGGAACGACATTTATTGGATATTTCAAGCTTTTTTAACAAATCAAAAACTGAAAAATTGGGCGTGCAAAATTATTCAGCCCCTTTACTTTCAGTGCAGCAAACTCTCTCCAGAAGTTCAGTGAGGATCTCTGAATGATACAATGTTGACCTAAATGACTAATGATGATAAATACAATCCACCTGTGTGTAATCAAGTCTCCGTATAAATGCACCTGCACTGTGATAGTCTCAGAGGTCCGTTAAAAGCGCAGAGAGCATCATGAAGAACAAGGAACACACCAGGCAGGTCCGAGATACTGTTGTGAAGAAGTTTAAAGCCGGATTTGGATACAAAAAGATTTCCCAAGCTTTAAACATCCCAAGGAGCACTGTGCAAATATTGAAATGGAAGGAGTATCAGACCACTGCAAATCTACCAAGACCTGGCCGTCCCTCTAAACTTTCAGCTCATACAAGGAGAAGACTGATCAGAGATGCAGCCAAGAGGCCCATGATCACTCTGGATGAACTGCAGAGATCTACAGCTGAGGTGGGAGACTCTGTCCATAGGACAACAATCAGTCGTATATTGCACAAATCTGGCCTTTATGGAAGAGTGGCAAGAAGAAAGCCATTTCTTAAAGATCTCCATAAAAAGTGTTGTTTAAAGTTTGCCACAAGCCACCTGGGAGACACACCAAACATGTGGAAGAAGGTGCTCTGGTCAGATGAAACCAAAATTGAATTTTTTGGCAACAATGCAAAACGTTATGTTTGGCATAAAAGCAACACAGCTGAACACACCATCCCCACTGTCAAACATGGTGGTGGCAGCATCATGGTTTGGGCCTGCTTTTCTTCAGCAGGGACAGGGAAGATGGTTAAAATTGATGGGTAGATGGATGGAGCCAAATACAGGACCATTCTGGAAGAAAACCTGATGGAGTCTGCAAAAGACCTGAGACTGGGACGGAGATTTGTCTTCCAACAAGACAATGATCCAAATCATAAAGCAAAATCTACAATGGAATGGTTCAAAAATAAACATATCCAGGTGTTAGAATGGCCAAGTCAAAGTCCAGACCTGAATCCAATCGAGAATCTGTGGAAAGAACTGAAAACTGCTGTTCACAAATGCTCTCCATCCAACCTCACTGAGCTCGAGCTGTTTTGCAAGGAGGAATGGGAAAACATTTCAGTCTCTCGATGTGCAAAACTGATAGAGACATACCCCAAGCGACTTACAGCTGTAATCGCAGCAAAAGGTGGAGCTACAAAGTATTAACTTAAGGGGGCTGAATAATTTTGCACGCCCAAATTTTCAGTTTTTGATTTGTTAAAAAAGTTTGAAATATCCAATAAATGTCGTTCCACTTCATGATTGTGTCCCACTTGTTGTTGACTCTTCACAAAAAAATACAGTTTTATATTTTTATGTTTGAAGCCTGAAATGTGGCAAAAGGTCGCAAAGTTCAAGGGGGCCGAATACTTTCGCAAGGCACTGTATGATCAAATTCTATGGTTCTAGTCAGGATTCTAGCAGCCGTATTTAGCACTAACTGAAGTTTATTTAGTGCTTTATCCGGGTAGCCAGAAAGTAGAACATTGCAGTAGTCTAACCTAGAAGTAACAAAAGCATGGATAAATCTTTCTGCATCAATTTTGGACAGAACATTTCTGATCTTTGCAATGTTACACAGATGGAAAAAAGCTGCCCTTGAAACAATCTTGATATGTTCGTCAAAAGAGAGATCAGGGTCCAGAGTAACAGTTTCCAGAAGATCAGGTCCTTCACAGTTTTATTTGAGACGACTGTACAACCATCAAGATTAATTGTCAGATTCAACAGAAGTTCTCTTTGTTTCTTGGGACCTAGAACAAACTTCTCTATTTTGTCTGAGTTTAAAAGTAGAAAGATTGCAGCCATCCACTTCCTTATGTCTGAAACACAGGCTTCCAGCGAGGGCAATTTTGGGGCTTCACCGTGTTTCATTGAAATGTACAGCTGTGTGTCATCCGCATAGCAGTGAAAGTTAACATTATGTTTTCGAATGACATCCCCAAGAGGTAAAATATATAGTGAAAACAATAGTGGTCCTAAAACGGAACCCTGAGGAACACCGAAATGTACAGTTGATTTGTCAGAGGACAAACCATTCACAGCGATAAACTGATATCTTTCCGACAGATAAGATCTAAACCAGGCCAGAACTTGTCCGTGTAAACCAATTTGGGTTTCCAATCTCTCCAAAAGATTGTGGTGATCGATGGTATCAAAAGCAGCACTAAGGTTTAGGAGCACGAGGACAGATGCAGAGCCTCGGTCTGATGCCATTAAAAGGTAATTTACCACCTTCACAAGTGCAGTCTCAGTGCTATGATGGGGTCTAAAACCAGACTGAAGCATTTCATATACATTGTTTGTCTTCAGGAAGGCAGTGAGTTGCTGCGCAACAGCACCAATGTGCGTTCATCTTTAGGAGACAGAACATGTCTCCTTCCTGAGCGGTATGACGGCTGTGTCATCCCATGGTGTTTATGCTTGCGTACTATTGTTTGTACAGATGAACGTGGTACCCTCAAGAGTTTGGAAATTGCTCCCAGGGATGAACCAGACTTGTGGAGGTCTACAATTTTTTTGTTGAGGTCTTGGCTGATTTCTTTTGATTTTCCCATCATGTCAAGCAAAGAGGCACTGAGTTTGAAGGTAGGCCTTGAAATACATCCACAGATACACCTCCAATTGACTCAAATGATGTCAATTAGCCTATCAGAAGCTTCTAAAGCCATAACATCATTTTCTGGAATTTTCCAAGCTGTTTAAAGGCACAGTCACCTTAGTGTAGGTTAACTTCTCACACACTGGAATTGTGATACAGTGAATTATAAGTGAAATAATCTGTCTGTAAACAATTGACTTTGTGTCATGCACAAAGTAGATATCCTAACCGACTTGCCAAAACTACAGTTTGTTAACAAGAAATTTGTGGAGTGGTTGAAAAACTAGTTTTAATGACTCCAACCTAAGTGTGTGTAAACTTCCGACTTCAACTGTATCTGTAGATGGATTCCTCTGACCCCGCTCCTTCAGTAACCGAAAGGTTGCTGGATCAAATCCCTGAGCTGACAAGGTAAAAATCTTTCGTTCTGCCCCCGAGAAAGGCAGTTAACCCACTGTTCCCTGGGCACCTAAGACGTGGATGTTATTTTATTGGCAGCCCCCTGCACCGCTCTGATTCAGAGGGGTTGGGTTAAATGCAGAACATTTCAGTTGAAGGCATTCAGTTGTACAACTGACTAGTTATCACCCTTTCCTACCATTTACACTGCCAGGATGAACACACAGGTATTATTTATACCCTGCAACATAGCAGAAATTAATACAATGAAACAGGGTGAAGAATCCCTAACCACAAGACACACGCAAACACACACAAACACACGCACGCACACGCACACACACTGAAAAACCTCTCTGAGACTGCAACGAATAGCTATAGCATAATATGGGTTCATAATATGGGTTCATAATATGGGTTCATGTCCCATCTGTAGGTCTGAAGAAAACTTCAGAGGGCACTGTAAACTTGGGTCAGGAAGGTCATACCATATCTTGCCTCCCAGGTTCTTTGCTTGTCTCTACAGCTGTAAGTCAGATTTCCGCTGAGGAATGTTTCCACTATGTTCATGAAGCAAAGTGAAGTCCACAGAGATGATGGGAAAGGAAACCAATGAGATCTGTTGTGCTCTTTATATTGGATTTGTATCTAATTGTGTATTTGCAAAGCATGAATGCATGAAAGCATAGCTTCTACAACTGTATTTTTGTGACCGAGCCACGTCAATCCCATAATGCTCTCTTCCTCTGCTTCTGCTTGTTTTTTTATTGAACCAATTCTCAGGCTCCCCGCTGCCTTGGGCTTATTGTTGCTTTAAGGCAGGAGGACAGGAATACAGAGTAATCCTGAGAGAACAGGGAGGAAGGAGGCTGTGAAATGAAATCTTCTGTTAGAGAGAGAGAGAGAGAGAGAGAGAGAGAGAGAGAGAGAGAGAGAGAGAGAGAGAGAGAGAGAGAGAGAGAGAGAGAGAGAGAGAGAGAGAGAGAGAGAGAGAGAGAGAGAGAGAGAGAGAGAGAGAGAGAGAGAGAGAGAGAGAGAGAGAGAGAGAGAGAGAGAGAGAGAGAGAGAGAGAGAGAGAGAGAGAGGTAGAGAGAGAAAGAAAGAAATTAGGCTGAAATTAGGAAATGTTTAGCTGTAAGAGAAGGTGTTGTTATGGTCAGTGCAGATTTGTTGATTCATCACCGTAACCACAGGCGCAGCAGTTGTGTTGTTGTTTGTCCCCCTCCCTTTCGCTCTACTCAGGATGCGGTTCAAGGAGAGGAACACAAAGACTCTCTGACCACAGACCACAACCCTGTTTACACTCAAAGAGACTTAGCGTCTATCTATCAGTCTCCATCTCATTCCCTACTCTTCATCTGAGTTGTGGTGCTTCTATTTCGTCACATTAAATGCGCCGCCATTACAAACTATTGCCTGATTGTTTGGTTTCAGTATTCCCACCCAGGACTCTATCTTTTCTATATTCCCCTCCACACTCGTATCCTTTCTGATATCGCAAAATCTGAGTCTCTCCCTAAATCCTAATAACTCAGAAGCAGCAATAATTGATGGATTTCAACATGCTGGGAGTCTAAGCTCCAATACTTCAGGGAGTGTGTTTATTTCTGTAAACTGCATGCTGGTAAGATCCCCAATAAAGATTCACATCACATCCTGGGAGAAAAACTGTAGACACAGAATCCCAGATAGCCAGTGGGGGATTGGTTGTGATGGAGATTTCATTCATAATTGATCAGCGCTAATTAGGGAGCTGGTCCTTTGTTGAGAAGATGCTAATTATACATGCAAATGAGCAAATCAGCAATTACCCGAGTCTACATTTGAAACAGGAACAAAAGCTAAACTTAGAAATGGGACTGGCTAAATCTAAGGATGAAAGCACTACCACAAATAGACACTCGTATACAGACCCAGAGACCAAACATTGAGCAACATTCAAGCTCAGAATTGCTCATGTACATTGCAATGGCTTCGTAATCCAAACAATCGGTTTCCCCAATGGTTAAGAGTTGGGACATTAGAATGAGTTTGTGATTACATACTGCTTTGCCAAAAACCAGTCATGGGCAATGGGTCTGGAAACTGTGATCGACACAATCACTCACTACATTTTCCAACCTGACATCAAAACTCAGAGAGCAGGAAACACATTGAAACATTTAATACTCAAACAAGGTTGACAAACTGGTGGTCAGATGTCCGTTAACGAGAGGTTGTGGTGCGGTCAGCGCTCTAAAATTGAGATCAAACAACTCAGGACAATGAGCTCAACTCTACCCTTGTCTACTGGAATACAGCGCGGCCTCGTCACATAGCACACATTAGTTGAAGCAAAGCATTTGAGTCCGTATAAAACAAAAGGTTCTCTATGTTGTGTGATGTACCTGTCCACCTCAGCCTGCGTGTGAGAGGCCCCACAGATGAGCAACACTCCGGTCAGTGGGTGTATTTGGTCCCTCGGGCCATTTAGGAAGATAGGTTGTGTGAAGAGGACTCTTATGTTCTGTCAGGGGGAGATAAGTACGGTGGTTCCACCACTCTGGTTCCACACAATTAGTCCCCTGTATTACCACCACCCCCAGATACTAATTCCTGGCTCCGTCATGCTTCTTGGCTCTTGCTGCTCATCATCCACCACAGCGGTATAGATTGTTATAGATTGGTTTCAACGTGGAGACCGACAGTCTTTATCAGTCTTCATTTATCTGAGAAGGCTCTTCCGGACCAGTGGTCAGATGGTCAAGAAGCAAGAAGCAAGGCCATGCATCATTATGGAACCTGTACTTTTCCTTGTCATCTTCCAAGTGACCAGGTTCAAAAACGCACATCTATTTTTAACCGCGGGGCAGATGCTGCAGTGCGTCCAGTTGTGCATGTGACCTTTGTTTGCTAAAGACCTGGAGAAAAGGGCTCTCTGCAGCTTTAGCTAATTCACTGGGTTCAATCTGGCGGAGAATCGACAGGCAGAAAAGACAAGTCTTAGTTCTTTTCTACACCTTCAACAAACAAAGACTTATGAAAGTCCATATTTTTCAGAAGGAGCTCTGTTTTTTTTGGTCAGTTGTGTGTACAATCAATCTCATGCTTAAAGACAACACTTACTTCAGAGGACTACTTTGAATGTCTTATCTGTCTACAGACAACACAGACAGAGGTGAATAAATACCTGTGTAGAATTATACAGAGAAACCCCCGTCATTATAAAGCAGTTCCTCACCCTGCAGGGGTGAGGCGAGTGTGCGACTGGCAGGGGGTCTATAATCCATCTTTATACCTGCTACAGGTAGCTGGGGGGGGGGGGGGGGGGGGGGCAAAACAAAAGCTTGAACTCTAAAGGGGATTTCAGTTAGTGAATGACAGGGGGAAATATTGTTGCAAGACCGAAACATAAAGACTTGCATGACACAATTAGAGTAATATTTGTTTTCAATATAAGAATAATTATAGTCTGTGTTGTCTGTGGAGTAGACAGCTTAGAAAATATGTCAGTTGTGAGTGAGTGAGAGGGGGATTTGCGGGGGTGTAGAGGTGTGAGGTGGCGTGTGTGTGTGGTAAAATAATGAGGTGGTAGGGATGAAGCTGAACACCCTCCACGCCACTGAATCGCCAACAGTGTAAAGACCGCTACACGCTTTTACCCAAACGGAGCGTCGTTTTCTACGTAGTTCGACGTGCTTTTGTGCGGCTCAAGTTTTGGAAATGGGCCGTATATGACGGTTCGGGTAGGCGGTGTAGGGCCTGTATGTGGTTGTATCCAAACCAGTGAGAAACATAACATTACAGAGAACAGACGTGGGCCTGTACATGGTTGTATCCAAACCAGTGAGAAACATAACATGACAGAGAACAGACGAACCGACGAACCGACGTGGGCCTGTACGTGGTTGTATCCAAACCAGTGAGAAACATAACATGACAGAGAACAGATGAACAGACGTGGGCCTGTACGTGGTTGTATCCAAACCAGTGAGAAACATAACATGACAGAGAACAGACGAACCGACGTGGGCCTGTACGTGGTTGTATCCAAACCAGTGAGAAACATAACATGACAGAGAACAGACGTGGGCCTGTACATGGTTGTATCCAAACCAGTGAGAAACATAACATGACAGAGAACAGATGAACAGACGTGGGCCTGTACGTGGTTGTATCCAAACCAGTGAGAAACATAACATGACAGAGAACAGATGAACAGACGTGAGCCTGTACGTGGTTGTATCCAAACCAGTGAGAAACATAACATGACAGAGAACAGACGTGGGCCTGTACGTGGTTGTATCCAAACCAGTGAGAAACATAACATGACAGAGAACAGACGTGGGCCTGTACGTGGTTGTATCCAAACCAGTGAGAAACATAACATGACAGAGAACAGACGTGGGCCTGTACGTGGTTGTATCCAAACCAGTGAGAAACATAACATGACAGAGAACAGACGTGGGCCTGTACGTGGTTGTATCCAAACCAGTGAGAAACATAACATGACAGAGAACAGATGAACAGACGTGGGCCTGTACGTGGTTGTATCCAAACCAGTGAGAAACATAACATGACAGAGAACAGACGTGGGCCTGTACGTGGTTGTATCCAAACCAGTGAGAAACATAACATGACAGAGAACAGATGAACAGACGTGGGCCTGTACGTGGTTGTATCCAAACCAGTGAGAAACATAACATGACAGAGAACAGACGAACCGACGTGGGCCTGTACGTGGTTTTATCCAAACCAGTGAGAAACATAACATGACAGAGAACAGACGTGGGCCTGTACGTGGTTGTATCCAAACCAGTGAGAAACATAACATGACAGAGAACAGATGAACAGACGTGGGCCTGTACGTGGTTGTATCCAAACCAGTGAGAAACATAACATGACAGAGAACAGACGTGGGCCTGTACGTGGTTGTATCCAAACCAGTGAGAAACATAACATGACAGAGAACAGATGAACAGACGTGGGCCTGTACGTGGTTGTATCCAAACCAGTGAGAAACATAACATGACAGAGAACAGATGTGGGCCTGTACGTGGTTGTATCCAAACCAGTGAGAAACATAACATGACAGAGAACAGACGTGGGCCTGTACGTGGTTGTATCCAAACCAGTGAGAAACATAACATGACAGAGAACAGATGAACAGACGTGGGCCTGTACGTGGTTGTATCCAAACCAGTGAGAAACATAACATGACAGAGAACAGACGTGGGCCTGTACGTGGTTGTATCCAAACCAGTGAGAAACATAACATGACAGAGAACAGATGAACAGACGTGGGCCTGTACGTGGTTGTATCCAAACCAGTGAGAAACATAACATGACAGAGAACAGACGTGGGCCTGTGTCATTTGTGAATGTTGGGTGAGGTTTGCAGTGTGAAACAGAGGCAAAAAGAGGAAAAGAGAAACACGCACACACGCACGCACGCACGCACACACACACACACACACACACACACGCACACGCACACACACACAGCATCCTTGGGGAGTTGAGGTCCTTAATGGAATAAGAGGCTCAATTAGAGAAATGAACACACAGTTGTTACTGTCAGTTATGGTAGTCATTCAAATGGTGTTTTGGGGTAATGTTGGGAGAAGGCAGAGGTCTGGGAATGTAGAAGAAGCGAGGAAAAAGCCAAGGATAATTGGTAGAATAATATTGTGACAGTGTGTTTGATGAATGAGCCTCTAATTTCCCAAAGCTCAAGGGAAATGAGTGATGGAGAACGGGAGAAACTCTTGTCAGCAGAGACCACAGTGCTCCAGGTACCTCAGTCAGAGCAGGGACTTAATGTCACTTCATAAAAAAACAACTAAGCTAACTTCAATTCTTGCCTACATGTCAGTGCAACCAGGCCCCTAGCACCTAGCGCCTAGCCCCTAGCCTCTAGCACCTAGCCCCTAGCACCTAGCACAGATAGGGGTTCCTCAAAATGAGCCCAAATGGACCGAATCAGTCCCCCTGTATCACCCTCTCAGGCACACGTGACCTGCTAACTATCCTCATCATACCCATCATAGTGCATGTTTACCACTAGTAGAGAAGGGCCTTGGGGGAGAGGTGCTAGTTACAGAGGTGAGTGGAGAAACCTGCCTTTCATTACCAGCAGAGAGCAGGACCAGGGGTTCAAGGAGAGGGTAGGCTCTGTTCTCTGTTACATACACATTTCTGTCTGATCACACGCACGCACGCACACACGCACGCACACATGCACACACACAGCGGTCTTGTGAGGTTCTCATTATACACTGCAATGTGAATGCATGCATATTCTGTCTGTAATGGGGAAATAAACAGAGAAAGGAGGAGGTAGTTGCCCTCCATTTTACCAAGGCATCCACAGGATGATTTGCTGCAGCCATTTTGTGTAACAGCACCCTCCATTATCCTCAAAAGTTCCCCAAACATAACAAATCAACTTTTCAGAATGTCATAACGAATCTTATGAACCGGTAGTTACTGAAATGTATTGAAATGACTACGTTGTAATTTGAGAGGACACACTACTTATATTGAGTATGTTTGGCTGCGTTTCGTTACAGACTGAACAACCCCAGTAGCCTACCCCAGACAGGCTTCTTTTACTTTGTCCACTGATCTCCAGGAGGAACTCATGGGTAACCTAACCAACAACACACACACACACGTACGCAAGCGCACACAAGCACAGACATACACACACACAACAAAACATGCATATTGCCACCAGATGCCGGATAAATCAAAACCATATGCTCTGTCCTCAAGGTTCTAAGTATGTACATTGTAAACAATGATACAGGGACTCAAAGAAAGAAAACACACACACACACACACACACACACACACACAAACTCTTGATTGCCCTGCAGACCGTCACAATGGGAGTTTCCTTAAAGCATGCTGGCGGTTTGTAGAACAGGTCAGTATTGAGCATGAGTGAGCATGTGTTTTCCATCTAATGAGTGATTATGAGGGGCTGTAAATCATCCACACGGGCCTGAAGGGAAAAGGAGGTGAGGGGGGCTCAGGCGAGAGGTATTGGAGGGGGGAGGGGAGTTGGGGCGGGAATCTAAGCCCAGGTGGGGAGATCCCATTCAGCTACAAACTCACTGTAAATGGGTCTTATCAGCTGCATAAATCACTCACAATAGCTCTTTTCAGTTGGCTTGTTTGGACTCATTTCGGTGTTCTCCAGGTCAGTCAACTGTCTGAAACAGGGGTAGGACCTAGAAATGATGACTTGGACAGAACACAATCACGTCGCATGACAGCAGAAACTAGACTGAATGCTGATGGGTCTCATCGTTCTACTAATTCTGACACAATCGGTCGAATCGGTCATCGATTGGGCAATTCTCCGAAGAGCCAGACACCCAGACCTGCTTGCGGACAAATAACAGTTATTTATGGATGAAGTGGTCTAGAGACCAGACCACAGTAATAAAGATCCCAAACCCAGATAGGATAGAGTTAACCAGGATAGGACAAGGACCAGATCAAGACCCTGTTGGGGTGAAGGACATTCAGACCACGTAAAGAACCGAGCTTACTGGAGGAGAGAACAGCAGAAGAAAAAGCAGAGAAACCAAGGGGGATTGGCTAAAAGGATTTACGCTTGTGGGGGTCAGAGGTCAGGCGGGGTTGGGTTTAAGATGGGAGATTAAGCTGGGGCCTCAGCAAGAGGTTAAGTGCAAGGCTGACTGGGACACCGCTCTGGGTGGAGCCGGGTTCAAAGCATTCAAACCCAAGCTTAGGTAAACATTTTGAAAACGTAACGTACATTTAACTCCCCTGCAAAGTATGCAATCTCCCAATCACGCACGCGTCCTGGTCAGAAACGTAAGGACAATAGTGCCTTGCTGCAACGCCTTCAGAATCTCCTCATGTTGGTAGTGGTATAGTGCAAGGATATGACCAACTTCTGTCCCTCCCAACATCCGCCTTTGAAGAAGGTCAAATATAGGAGCTAAGATCATTTGGAGGTCAGACGTTCTCTCCGAAGGAGGTGTGAAATGATGTCCTGGGATCAGACAGTTCAGCTGGAGTTGTATAAGATGGCTGTGCAGAGCCGTGTGAAATGCTGTCCTGGGATCAGGCAGTTCAGTTGGAGTTGTCAGTCATACAGTGGAATTAAACGGCGGAGAAGGGGTTTTAAATTAGAGTGAAGAAATCCCCTTGCCTGACAATTTGGTGAGAATTAAGAGCAGTAGTGGGGCCCTGGCCAAGCTAATCCTTCAAACAGAACTCACCTTGATAAGAAAGCTATGAGAGGTCAGCACGCTAAAGATAATGAGCACATTTCAACATCCCCCCACCACAGACACACAGACATAAAATACAACACATCACTCCTCTCACCTTAAAGTCATTCTTTCTCTTTTTAGTGGCTTCTTGGAATAACTAGTGTTCTTCCACTCGCTCCTCAAGTTTCAAGTTTTATATACAGGATACACACAGTACACATCAGTGGCAGTGGTGTAAAGTACTTAAAAAATACTTTAGGGTACTACTCAAGTAGGTTTTTGGGGTGTCTGTACTTTGCTTTACTATTTATATTTTGGACAACTTTTACTTTTACTTGACTACATTCCTTAAGCAAATAATGTACTTTTTACTCCATTCATTTCCCCTGACACCTAAAAACGACTCCTTACATTTTGAATACTTAGCAGGACAGGAAAAGGGTCTAATTCACACACTTATCAAGAGAACATCCCTGGTCATCCCTACTGCCTCTGATCTGGCGGACTCACTAAACAGAGAACATCCCTGCTCATCCCTACTGCCTCTGATCTGGCGGACTCACTAAACAGAGAACATCCCTGGTCATCCCTACTGCCTCTGATCTGGTGGACTCACTAAACACAGAACATCCCTACTGCCTCTGATCCGTTGGACTCACTAAACAGAGAACATCCCTGCTCATCCCTACTGCCTCTGATCTGGTGGACTCACTAAACAGAGAACATCCCTGGTCATCCCTACTGCCTCTGATCTGGTGGACTCACTAAACAGAGAACATCCCTGGTCATCCCTACTGCCTCTGATCTGGTGGACTCACTAAACAGAGAACATCCCTGGTCATCCCTACTGCCTCTGATCTGGCGGACTCACTAAACAGAGAACATCCCTGGTCATCCCTACTGCCTCTGATCTGGCGGACTCACTAAACAGAGAACATCCCTGGTCATCCCTACTGCCTCTGATCTGGCGGACTCACTAAACAGAGAACATCCCTGGTCATCCCTACTGCTGCTGATCTGGTGGACTCACTAAACACAAATGCTTTGTTTGTACATGATGTCTGAGTGTTAGAGTGTTCCCCTGGCTATCCGTAAATGAATAATTTGAAATGATTTACACTTCTACTTATGATACTTAAGTATATTTAAAACCAGATACTTATAGACTTTTTTACTGGGTGACTTTCACTTTTACTTGAGTCATTTTCTATTAAAGTGTCTTTACTT
This sequence comes from Oncorhynchus clarkii lewisi, assembly GCF_045791955.1. Classification (NCBI taxonomy): domain Eukaryota; kingdom Metazoa; phylum Chordata; class Actinopteri; order Salmoniformes; family Salmonidae; genus Oncorhynchus; species Oncorhynchus clarkii. Next base: position 44,901,622 of record NC_092156.1, on the reverse strand, counting down.
GTACTCATGTATGACAATTGGGTACTTTTTCCACCCCTGCTCTGCTCTCTGCCTAGAATACCCCTGATTTACCCCCGCATGTGCATTTTAGCAGTAGGACTATGGTCTCATGAGTCATGTACCCCCTGAGGATAGCTCCTTGTACCCCTGGTTGGGAACCACTGGTATACATCGTCCAATCAAAGGCTTACTTGCGGGTTCCTTCTCGACAACGCAACAATAAGAAATAATACAAGATAAGAATACGAACGTAAAGTAAATGGCTCAGTAGAATAGAATAAACATTTTAGCATAAGTATAATACAGGAGGGCACAATTTATAGTCCAATATATATACATGTTTTGGGGAAGAGGGGATTGTGGTGCTAAATTGTGCAGTATTTAGCAATAATAACAGGAGTTGTGATGTGTGTGTAGCATCAGTGTATATGCGTGTGTTAGTGTTGGTGTGTGTGTGTGTGTGTGTGTGTGTGTGTGTGTGTGTGTGTGAGTACATGAATGCTAAGGTGCAGGGGGGGGGGGGTACACCCCCAGCCCCCTCAATTCCTCATTACATGGTTAGGGGAGATCATCCAATAAGGGAGAGAGAAAGAGACAGGGGATGAGATGGATGGTGTGGATGTGTGGACAGATGGAACGATAGATAGAGGAAGTTCAGACAGATTGACAGATAAGGGGATGAGAGGTATGTGAGTGATGACTATACAAACACACATTGAAGCTTGAGTAAAGACAGACAGACAGATGGAGAGGCTGGCCAGTGGCGTTGTGGACACAAAACAGCAGACAGACTGGTTGACAGAGAGATGGATGGACACACTGATAATTAAATGGATAAATAAGCAAAATATTGTAACTTTAGTCCTCAATCCCAAGAAACACTCTCCATGACCTGCACCTGGCAGTAAGAAGAAGTCGATATGGAACGAAAGTAAGCAGACACAGTTCTCAACAACCCCACCACATACACAGATTCTCTTTCTCACACTCAAACGTACACACCTGTCTTTCTGCTCGGGCCTCCACCACCCTGGCTCCCCACTTGAGTGCACACAGGAATGCAAGGGGAACGACACAATTACTTTAGTGCTGAAACCTGATTGGCCCAGTCTCTTATCTCCTCAACAAAGGCCCTAATGGATGGGCATTCAGATAGGGGTTAAAGGTCACAAAGACACTGTCAACACTAGAAATCAGAGCTAGCTCAATACCCATCTCTCACACCCACCCACTCACACAGACACACTCACCCATATGCACACACACAGCCCAGGACTGCCTGTGTTGAAAACATCAAATTATTAAACCATTACAAACTGGGACACTGCACTTATTGTATTATTGTGGAGAATTAAGAGCAGGACTCAATGGCAGATTTCAGCAGAAAGACCCTATATTAAGTGTGCTGGTGTGGTTGGAGAGGGCATTTATTGTTTTACATTGAAGGAAGGGTCAGAGTTCGGAGGGGTCATCCTCTCATTGTTTATCTCTGTGACACACTTCCTCTGAAACAGCCGAGCGTAGGGCACATTAGGGTCATGGGACTTGGCAATGACTCATCAATAACACAGATAATCAAAACACATACATTAGCTTGAAAGCATTGAAAAAACAGACACCCAGAGTAAGAGTTGAGACAGCCTGTGGCGAGCTTTCTCTGGGCTGTTCTGACTGCTTTGAGGCTGTGGCTCTGAGGCTGTGGCTCTGAGGCTGTGGCTCTGGGGCTGTAGTAGCAGGGGCAGGGTGAGAGCAGAGTAGGGAGTAAAAGCTGAGGAACAGTGGGGAGAACACCCAGCTAAGTGTCAGAGAACAGAGTCAAGGACAGGCTGAGAGCTCTCAGTGGTTTGGGCTGTCCCCTTTAAAAAAAAAGGAGAGAGGAATGTCCACGAGGGAGCTAAGCTGAAAGTGGTGAGGGTGAGGAGGGGTGTAAGCTCAATTCCCGAACCACAACCCCCCCCACACACACACTCCTTCACCGTGGAGAAGGTCACAGTATCTGCGGGAGGAATGTTTGAAACAAGAGCTGCCAAGGAAACGGATGACCTTAAAACGATTACAGGAGTATGGATATTATACTGTAGGTGGTGGATGCACTCTGTTTTTGGGATGCTTCACTTAGAATGCATGAGTGTGCACGCACTTACATGTGTTTTTCCTCCTGTACTCGTGCGTGTGTTTGCATTCATGTGTGTGCGTTTTTAGATCTCTAGAGGGAGTGTGAGTAATGTGTTGTTATTACAAGCTCAGTTCGCCGCTAAATGAGGAGTCTCGATGATAAACAGCGGTGTGTGTCTTTATTGTGACTGAGTACAGGTTACACACAGAAAGGATGGGGCGAATCAAATGACACATATCTATACATGATTTTGAATGGAAACTTTATAAAAGAGGGGTTCCCGTTTCCATAACAGATCCTCAATGTGAAGACCACATTTCCCACAATCCTTTAGTTAACAAGGAACCACACAATCTCCCCAAACATGTGAAAATGGTGGGGTCTGAAGAGACTTCTGTATGGCAGATCTAACTACATAACCCAGGGAGGGCTTTCTGCTTTATAGAACAGGCATTTTGACATCAGTCCACATAGAAGATCTAATGGCACTCAAGCAAGACGAAAAACTGACCACCTATAATATCAACCAAATAATGAGGCCAGACTGGTATTTTTCCTGGTCAAAGTCCCAAGTAAAAATGGTCAGGGACCTCCTTCAGTCTGAGTGTGTGGAAGTGATCTGCCCAGTCCAGCAGCAACAGGAAGTGGAAATGCCAGCCAGCCATACTCCAAGAGAAACACAGGAAGTAATGTAGCTGCTGACAGGAGGGTTGGAGAGACAGAGAACTGACTAAAAACCCAACTTCTGTCTGTTCAATATATAAAAGTGCTGATATGTCTCAGTCCTCCTCCTACACGACTGACCCAGGAGGGTCACACATTGTCACTGAAGAAGATAAGGAAACAAAGGCTTGTATGACTACAGTCTGTTCTGGTCCAAACGCCTACATTACCCATAACACCCGAGGAAAGCCAAGGCCATTTTGAAATCAGGGGGAAAAGTGAGGCCGATTCGAAAAAGAGTCCAAGCACACGTTTTCCGGGTCCGCTGAAACTGGTGGCATCCCTCCACCCCGTTGTATAATTCCCATGGAGTAATATTGTATTAATCCATGTTGCAGTAACCTAGTCTGCCACTGGCGAAACACACCAATAGATCAACTTTAGTCCTTGGGTTTGGCGTCGGCACTGACCTGTTCCTCCAATGGTATCACCAGTTTGTTTAGGACCACAGGTAAACATTCAAGCAGTGAAGCAGTGGAGGCGGAGTGAGGGTGAACTGGCCAGAGAGGCAGTCTGAGAGGCTCCAGCAAGCCTATCAAAAGGGGACGATCACGCTCTCCCAGAAGTTTGGTTGGGCGCGTAAAACCCGTAACTTCAGATTGGCAAAAAAGTGTAATGGGTCCTCACAAAGATGTTTTGCCTAAAGCTTTTACCTCTTCTATTATTTTCACTGCATCGAGGATAGAGAGCACAGCAGCCTCCTTACCAGTCCTCAGCACCAGGCCTGACTGATCACTTGACTGATCAGCAAGGACAGGTTGGTCAGGTTGTAGGGAAGGTCATCTAGAATTAGTTCAACTTGAGGTGCTGTCACTACGCCCAGTCACTGATGGACTTCACATCTAAGAATGGTGCCAGGGTCAGGGACTGTGTGGTTGTAGCAGGGTGCTGGCTGGATCCATGGGTGTGCGATGTGCTGTGTGCGTGCTGGTGTCTGTGTTGGGTCAGAGGTCGGGGGTCAAGGTAAATTGTGCCGGGGTTAGAAGCGTATGGTGCCAGGGCTCTTGGTCATGGTCAGAGTCTGGATGCTGGACAGGATCTTCCTCTGGTGTCCAGCCAGGGTCACTCCCAGACGCAGCAGGTCCCTGAGGAGAAGGACATACTGTTAGATAAACAGACAGACAGAAGGCCTGACAGACAGACATACTGAGTGACTGACAGATAGGCGGACCGAGACATAGAGCTACGGTCGTAGAGTGTGACTCAACTTCAAGAGGTTTGAAAGTCAAAGAGAGACACATTGTTGCAGGTGTGAACTGTGAACTTACTCAGCAGTGATCTGGGCCAGTAGCTCTACAGAGGTGAATCCTGCCTGGAGGAAGCTGTCCTCGTAGCGCTCCATCTTGATGGCCCTCAGCCACTCCCCTACGGAGCCACACGCTGAGGGGGCCGGGGGGGCCCGCTGGTCCAGCAGGGGGTGGGACGGCCTGGGGACAGGGGACACACACTCTCTCTGTCACTAGCATACCAGGGGCCTCACAGGCATGTAGCCTTGAGGGACAGGCTTTTCCACAGAATGGGGGCGGGATCTAAGGCTGCATGAGTGGCAGGGAACAACAATGGCTGTTGGAGGGGAAGGGGGTGTGGCCCAAGCTGTGAGTGACAGGTTAGTATTTGGGGTTGGATAGGCGGAGAGAATGGGCACAGTTAGAGTGTGACAGGTCACAGCAGGACAGAGGAGGAGGGACAGTAGGAGGTTAATGTAGACTGACTCTGACAGACAGGACTGTATTCTAGGAATGAAGCAATGGAATAAAGACTGGGCTCTTTTAAGAGACAGTATATACTCTCCATCTGGTGAGACAGTCACCTCCTTGTCTTTACCACAGGCTGTGTTCAAACCCACACTGGCCTTCTCTGACTCTCCACACACCCTCCACACCCAGCCCTTTGCCTAGAGATCTGTGCCCACTCACCCTGCACCCTCCTGGGCCACAATCTTCAGCGAGGCGGGGTTGCGGATCAGCTTGTCCAGGGCGCTGACGATGGCGGCAA